>NC_079335.1:143482318-143591898 GCF_029582105.1 Oenanthe melanoleuca
CCAGAGTGATCACTTTGATTCAATCCTCACTGCAGATCTAGCTCTTGTCTTCCACTAGAGCTACAAGTCCTGTTCCACCCCAGTTCACAGCTGAAACTGTGCAACAAAAGCCAGATTTTTGATGAACTGCACTGCAAGGCAAAGTTCAACTGGATGTGTTGCAACTGTGATTTTCCTGAAAAAAAACCCTAAAAAATTAAGGAAAGGGACCTTCCTGCCACAGGCTCCCTTCTGTTCAATCCCATACCTGTGGTCCAAGAACTGGTGGTAGGATTCCTCAAAAGGGCCAAAAGCAAACAAATGTTCATTATCCTGAATAACTTGGACTGAAATTTTTCAACAAGATCTCCAACAAAACTATCAATCATCAGAATAATTGTCACTGATTAACTCCCACCAAAAATTCACATGGGAAGGTAATTTAAAGGAATAAAATTGTGAAGTTAAATATTCAATATCCAAGAGTTGCCACAACTAATTTAGCTTGCATAATCTTATTAATTGTTGAATTCTGCCTGCCTGTGAACCCTCTGAATTCAGCCACTGACACAGCAGAAATCAGAAGATCAGGAGGAGAAAACTGTTCCAGTCCTGCAGGTGAGATGATCAGAAATATCTTCCACCCACTCTCACCCCAAGCCCCTTCACTCTCTGTCCTACAAAACAAGCTTTTACAGTAGGCAAAGGATGTGCTCCAGTACATAGACACTGTGAAACACTTTTTTTTTTCTAAAAGAAGTCCAAATTAACAATGAAATTCCTAACTACACACCTAGAAATCTCTGCTAACCTTTAAGAAATATGCTTTGTTCTTTCATGGTAGCATTACTTAAAGGGTTGAAATAAACTTAAGGAGGAACCACTTACCCTCCAAGACACTGGTAATTATGCTGACTACACTTGCTGCCCTTTGTCTCTGAAGAGCCTCATTAAAGTACTCCGCTGACAGATGAGGAGGTAAATGCATCATGCTGCTCTCATCGTGCACAGCTGGCTGCTCAGAGAAGTAAACACGATTAGGGAGATACCACAGGAGTGAAATGAGCCAGGATGTGATGATGGGTAACTGTGAGAGTTAATAGGAACAATCACATGCAGCCAAAAAAATGTACATTTTTACAAGATGTAATAGATGGTAAGATTGAAGGTCCTACTTTTTGATGGGGCTGCAGTGAATGGATTCTGTAAGCATGTAACGTGGAGCAAGCACAGCCTTGGAAATGAGGGGAAATAGGCCTAGGAATTATTCAAGAGACTAATGGAATAGGAGAGAGGTGAAGGATAAATAGGGGAAATTGGGGAACTGACAGGCAAAGCTGCTGCATGATGCTAAAGGGGCTATCAACAGCAACTACAAATAAATCACAGGTATTATTCAAAATTACACCCCTGGGCAGCATTTAAGACTCTTGGGTGATTCGCAATTTCAGCACTAGGAACCTTTCAAACTATGTTAGTACAATTAATGAATAGCAGAAACATAAGGTTTACAACAGGAAGGCCGAAATCCAGTTTTCAGGAAGTATCAGACAAATGAAAACCTTTTTCTACAGACAATTGAAAAATTCCCACATCAGCATGCTTGAGTTGTTTGCCATTAAGGTGAAACTCTTCAAACAACAAAAAACCCAACCCTACCACGGATCGATAAACCACAATATAAAGCATATACGTAAAACATGATATTTTCCCTTACCAGGCCCCCCTTTCCCAAGTCTTCCATGACTGGTGGAAGCACTGCTCCTTCAGAGGACACGGGATCTTGGCTGTGCACCCTGCTGCTCGCTGCCCCCAGCCCCAAACCCACCCCCAGGTGCTCGTCCGCGCTGCCGCCCTTGCCGCTCCGCGCGCAGCTGGGGGTGGCGGGGTGGGAGCTGTGCCCCCGCTGGCTCTGCAGGCTGGCCCGTCTCCCCGTCTGTGCTCCCGACAGCGACTGGCACCGGGGTTTGTGCCCCCCAGTGTCCTCGGCGCCGGGATCCAGCTCCGCGGAGGGGATCTGGAAGGTGAAGACGCTCCCGTGGCTCAGCCGGCGCTTGGCGTTGGGGCGGTGTGCCAGGCCCAGCAGAGACTGGGAGCCCAGGAAAAGCAAAACAGAGAGAACACCACAACATCACAGAGAAAATCTGGGGAAGATGTAAATTATTAGAGCTTGGTAGCGCTCATTACCAAGCACCGCACGTCAAAAGCTCCTTAGTTTGGACTAAAACTCCTTGATTTAGATTTTTCGGGACGGATTTTCTTTAGATTCTCAACAGCAGATAATAAAACTTTATGAGGTGTGCTAGCTATTTTTGAGATAAGCTTTATACTTAAATTTTTAGTATGAAATTTTTCACAGAGAATGACGGTATAAAAGCTAAGCTCTGATAGTCATCCACTTCTTGTTATTTCTTATTGTTATAGAAAATTTATTTAACTATTAACTTTGCTTTCACCCTTCATTTATAATGCCTCCTTTTCAAATTCATTTTTGCAACCAAGTCTTCTTTATTCCAAAATTTCTTTGTTTTAAAGACTTAAGAGTGAGCTATGTCTGTAATGGGATTTTTGTTTACAATTTCAAGCCATTAATTTTAAATTAAAGTTAGAAAAGCTGTAAGGATCTCAGATTCAGATAATAGATTACCAGTTTTCGTTGACTGTCTGGGAGCTGTGACTTGGAGAGTTCTTCTTCTTCTTCTTCATTATCTTCTCTCCCCAATGACTTATTTTTCTTTTTCCTATTGCTCCTTTCTTTGATTTCTTTGGGTGACAGAGAAGGGGCTTCAAAGGAGCCAACGGACAGGATATCAATCCCTTTAATACCCAATGACTGAAATTTAAAAAAAAACAAAAAACGTGGATGATATTTTTGCTGGGTGCTTTGAATAAAAGCAGAAAGAAAACACTTCTGTGATCTATATTATCATTTCCTGATAACAATTTGTGTTTCACAAAACTCGTTAAAAATCTTCAAATATGTGATAATGCTAAAAGAAAGAGGAGAGTTTCTCCAACATATGGAGCACTGAACAATTTGCTATTTGCAGTGTGTTATAGGATCACATGTACTGGGCCTGCCAGAGGCAAAATAATCACATTATAGCTCCTACTCCTCCATATGGTAAATTTGCTTGCAATAAAAATGCTCAGTTTGAAAATAATGCAGTAGAAAATAATCTTTCCCCAAAATAAATGTTCAAACTGTAATAAAAGTCTTCCTTTTCATGGGGGACTATATTCACAGTTTGGATGATTTTCATTCCCATGCTGTATTTAGGGTGATATTTTAAAAACAGGAACATCTTGTTCCAGAAGCTTCTATGATGTTTAAGTTATCAAGAGACTTTTCATTCAACTACAATAGGTTTTGGCTCAGATGTTAATGCAGCAGAATTACTCTATATTTCTTTACTCAGCAGCCCAAATTACAAAACAGAATAAAAAAGAATTAAAAAACAACTATATTTTATTTTGGACTGGTTGATGGAATTTTATGTTTTCCAGATTTAAAAATGCTGCTTTTCTCAAAATAACATCACCTCTAATGCTTTTTAACCAAAATAAAACTCATTGTTTCACAGGAAACACACACATCTGAACAAGGAGTTGTTCTGCAGCTCCACGAATCACTAATTTCAATAAGTTATCACTATTTCCATGAGTAGTTTTTATATTACAGCTGTACACAGGGAGTGATTTTTTTCTTGTGTCTGGATGGGGCTTTGAGCAACCTGGTCTAGTGGAAGGTGTTCCTGGCCATGGCAGGGGCTTGGAATGAAATTATCTTTAAGGTCTCTTTCAACCTAAACCATGCTACTTGACCAAAAATGGAACAACAAGACAAACACTTGCAAGTGAATAATTTACATACCTCTTGCTCCTTCTGCAGTAATTCCATAGCTTCCCGAAATTTCCTTTCCCTTGCCTCAGTTTCAGCAATGGTGGCCTTGTTCTGGTCCTCGTAGGCCATTGTTACTACAGCCAGAATCAAGTTGACTAGATAAAATGAGCCCAGAAAGATGACCATCATGAAGAAGACTACATACACCTTCCCCGAAGCTCTGAGGGTCTGCAAGCAACACACCCCAGAGATAAACATTACCACAAAAAATACCAAGTAGGCTTTCAATGTGTCCCTGAAATTCTTTTAAAGCTCTGAGCTTCCTAAACACAATGCTTCAGGAAGCTTAAATGGAATTAGAAATTTCTTCCCCGTCTTCCTCCCTCCTCCAATATCCTCATATATGAATCATTGATTGCTCATCCCACGAAGACAATCGAGGAGGAATTTTTACATTTTTGAAGGGACATTTTTGAAAAGTCCTTTTAGGACTTTTTTCCAAGAGCAGGGTGGAAGGACTGGGAAGAATTTCAGCATCCCTTTTCTAGAAATCACAGGCAGAAGGGAAGATGTGGGCTCGACAGCTTGCAGCTATTGCTTTTGCTTGAGGTTTCTTGTCCTCTCTACACATTTTCTGCTTCAACTAATGAAGATCAGTTCTGAGCCAAGCACAAAGCTGGTACCTGTTGGTACAGACGCTCCCAGCAGTCCTGGGTCATCAGGCGGAATAAGGAGAGAAAAGCCCAGCCAAATGTATCAAAACTGGTGAAACCATAATCGGGATTTGGCCCAATCTTACAGCATTTATAGCCAGGAGGACAGTCCCTAGAATAACAAAAAGTGGAACTCTTATAAATGTGCAGGTTTCAAGGGAAACTTCAGCTTTTTGTAAGAGTTCTGATTATGTTTCAGCTCTGCAGTTCATTAGAGAGCAAAACAATTTTCTACTCCAGGTAGTGTTGGCTGAAAGGAGAGATGGAAAAAGCAGCAGCCACAATCCAGAAACAAAGGAAGAAGACAGGAGGGAATAACCACCAACCCAGGACAGCCCTCTCATCACCAATCCTCATCCCCTTCCCCTCACTGCAAAGCAGTCATATCTCCCTCCTTGTCCAAACCTGCCCTCCAAAATTTGTGTTTTGTTTTTTCAGTTTAATACTCATGAGCCTTCACAGAGAGGAGTGTCTGTCCTGTGCTATATCCCAGATCTTTCATGTTTTCAGTGCTCATACATCCATGGGAAAGAGGAAGACAACACTTCAGGGAAATCTAAAAGACTAATTAGACCTGAATAAGCCAAATGCAAGTTCATACTTCATTCCCTACAAGACTTAAATTATCTGATTTTTTGCTGTATTTTGTTCCTGTTTCTGCATTCAAGGAAAGATTGTAATTTCTGCTTTTGTCTCACATGACTGAGCAAATATAGGAGCACTGAGGCAGAGAAAACTTCCAAGGAAGAAATAATCTTAAGTGCACTCACCCAGCACCAGGACCACACAGCAAAATATCCACAGTACCATTTTTCCTAGCAAAGTCATCTATTTAAAAAAGAAAGGGAAAAAAATTAAACCCAGAGCACTTTCTAGCCTGAGTCCTCTATAATTTAATATGAGTAGTGATGAGTAACCAGTGACCTGTAAGAGTGAGTGCACAGGTTTCCCATGCTCACATTAACTGCACAGATTGCAGGATGCCCTGGCCTCATTTATAAACATGCATATGTGTGTGTGCACAAGGTTCAGACTGAAGGCAATCCTTTAATGCAGACTTTTTAAAGATATTATCACTTTGGATACATCTGTATAAAGGAAATGAGGAATTGGAAGACATAGGCTCAAACACAGTCACTGAATCCCAGAGTAGTTTGGGTTGGAAGGGACTGTAAAACTCATCTCATTCCACCCCTGCCATGGGCAGGGACACCTCCCACTACCCAGGCTGCTCAAACCCCAATGTCCAGCCTGACCTGGGACACTCCCAGGGATCCAGGGGCAGCCACAGCTTCTCTGGGCACCCTATGCCAGGGCCTCACCACTCTCTGAATAAAGAATTTCTCCTTAATGTCTAATCTAAATGTTAAACCAATCCAATATTTGGTAAATGTTGGCACAACCTGGCAGAGTCCTGGCCCAAGTATGTGTGCAAACATTTCTAGGATTAGAATAGACCAGTTCTGTTTCCAATGAGCAATAAAAAATAAAGTCTGGTTCTGAGGGGGAAGAGAGAGTATTTGGTTGTGTGAATATCCCCCACTGCTGATCCAAACAGCAGATCCTAACCCCCCTTAGTGAGAAATGCAGATTTATCCATTAGGATGCTGGAGCTGTGCCCTTTTTGAACTCTTCCCCTGTTTCTCTTAGCATTAGTTACTCTGTTATCAGCAGATTCAAAGTAAAAGCTTTAGCTAATAGCTAATTATCTCCATTAAGATGTGGATTTATTATCCCAGATGTAAAGGAGGTCTCACTTCTCCCTGGTGCTTCTCAAACATCTCCTGTACTTATCAGATAAGTCATCATGATTCAGAAGCACCAGGAACCTTTGAGATCAGCTTTGCAAATACCCCATAAAGGAATGAATCCCTATCTGGGCTACTTCCCACTGAAATTTTGCTCAGCTCCACTCTTGCAATCAGAAATAAAAAAAAAGTTTTATTTAAGAAGATTCAGTGATTGAACTTCAGAGAATCATAATAACATATAGTTATCCATGTGGGAGATGGCAACTTCCCATAAAATCAGGATGAAAGCAGTCCATTAAAATATATAAAAATAGTTTTATAGAAAACTGGGCTTATAGGGTATATATCCTAAATCCTATAAGAAAGTCATCTACATTATGACTGTCTGGGTTCTCCTATTCCTTTTTGGTGTAGGATTTGAACAACACAAAGGTTGTGAAGCAATACAGATTTTAAATTTCTTGAGCTCTGTTTTCTCCACACTATTGCCTCTATACAACTTCAATGTTCTGCATATACTAAAATATAGTTCCTTTTACTTCTTGTTCTTCAGCACAGAAAATCAGCATTTTTAGCCCAACTTTGTTCACATCCATGGTATCTGTTACAGTGTTCTAGTCACTGATTGGTTCCTTTTCATGTTTGCTTTCAATTATGATTTTTACAGCATTCTGTACTTCCTTCTTATGTGTGGTCTTTTGGTAGGAACAAGGCAAAAAAAGGTTTTCCTCAAAAATATTTACTATACTTTCTTTCCCTGGACTTTGAAGTTATTGAAGAAATCCTGCCTGAACAAATCTCCCACACAGTGTGTGGACAAACAGCAATTCTGAGTGACTTTTCATGTATTTTGAGAGTCCCCTGTGAAAATTCTTCTCTTCCTGCACAACTGCTGCTATGTCTGAACTCACTGGGAGAGATATTCTTCAGTGATAAAGCTTTCTTCATGTTTCTGGCACAGACATTGATTGTTTTGAATCTGTTTTTTCATATATATTAAAGCTTCTCCTTTAATACAAGGCTTTGCTTTGCTATTCTGAATTGCATCATCTTACAGTTGTTCCTCTGAGAATGCTTTGATGCATTTTCAGATCTCTGCTCCATGGTTCCATCATCAGCATCAGCCAAGGTGCAAACATGAAACATGTGTGTTGTATATATCTTATATAAGACATAAAATAAGATTTATTTGATGCCAAGAAGTAAGTAATTTAACTTTTCAACAAATTGCTCTGTTTTAAGCAGAGCAGCAGTTCTCACTGAGCAGGAAAATGAAGATGCATGGGCTCTTCAGCCTGTAGTAAAAAAGGTGAGCTTTGGGGAATTACAACAGAGAATGAGCTAATGCATGTTTCAGTTAGTGTCATATCATTTGGGGAAACAGATCTGGATGTTACTGGAAAATTTGGGAGTGCTTTTTCTTATAATGAAGGGAAGGAGTGCATTCCTGGATGCCTGCGAGCTGCTCTGGCAGTCAGAAGGCCATTATCAGGTAATTACTCATCAAAATATCAATGAAAACATCAACATAATTCACAGCAGTGGTTATACATGTATGCAGAGGTGTCTATAGCATCATCTAAAGAAGAATTAAGGAGAAAAAATTACCTGAATCATTAGCAAACTTTTCATAACTTTCCCATGTTTTATTACAAAACTCTGTAGTGTTCCTGATACACTTTTGCCTGAGATTGCCCTTAAAAAGCTGGAGGCCTATGAGGGCAAAAACACTCAGGCAGAAAACAGTCAGGATCATCACATTAGCAAGTTTCTTGACAGACTGGATAAGTGCCCCTACAATGATCTTGAGCCCTAAAAAGACAATGTAAAGAGGAAAAGCAGGATGAAGAACTGAGATTCAAATATCATACTTGTTTAGAGTTAAAGCAATGTATAAAAGCCAAAGTATAAGAATTATAGGATAATATGTGGCAAATATATTTGCAATATAAGTTTATTTAGGATGAGAGTGACTAATCTTTTTCCTCCTTTTGTTGATCCTACAATTTTTGGATGTTCCTTTAATCCCTGAAAAATATTAATGCAAAATGACAAACCAGAGATAGCTTAGTTTTCTTTATCTATGAAAAGTAATATGCATAATCCAAATGATACTTCCAACACTGGTGAAGATAAAATCCAATCTGAACCTCTCCTGGCATGCATTGATGATGTAAGATCATTAGTGGTAAAGTCCATTCAATATCCAGAATTATTTCTGTGGAATCATAACATACACATCAGCTAAAAGAACATTCTGTAAAACTGACATTATAAACTGTGAACAGCATCTTTAAAAGCATAATGAAAAAAAAAACTATATTCAATATTCTTTCTAACACTTGATTCATTCTGACTGGGATAGATGAACTGAAACATTTCTTGTGTGCACAAATTCAGCTGTGGCTGCAACTTGTGAAAGAAAAAGAGGAAAAAAAAGGCAAAAGCCAACATTTTGAGTGAAGCAAATAATGAGCTGTAAGTAAGAGAAAATACTCAGCAAGTAAGATTTCTTACCTGGGACTACTGAAATGGTTTTTAAAGCTCTGAGAACCCTGAAAGTCCTGAGGACTGACACACTCCCCAAGTCACTAAATGCTCCCACGTACCTGTGAAGACCAGATGTGAAACACCAAGGGGTTGAACAGAGTTAAAAGGGCAGTTATTTAAAGTGGTCATTCTTGGATGTCCATCTTTCCAGGTGTATTTTAAGTATTAAAAAGACTACATATCAAGGATTTGTCTGAAGACTTTTAAAATAGAAATGCATTTTTTCATTATTTGAGTTTCTCTCTGAGGTGGCTCCTGGCTTGTGCACAGCTGCTTTTGTGTGGACATCTTCAAACATCATTCATTTAAGATACAAAGGTACCACTCAAAATTAGTAATTTACAAATACTGGCTGAACTGGTTAGATCTCCTTTCTGTAGCTGCATTTAACCAATATATAGAAACTTGCTAATTACCAGAAAATTAGGCTTTACCTATGATTTTTGGAGATGAAACTGTAATGAAATCCACTATCGTGGTATCTATAACCCATCACCCTAACTGCACAATTATCCTTTAATTCATGTGGTCAGCAGGTCTCTATTTATGCCCAGCTCTTACATTTCACCAGTCTAATCACACCCATCCACACATACCCACCACTGGGCATTGCTCTGCACATTATTGTAACACAGTGAGTGCTAAACAAGGGGAAAAGCCAATGTTCCAGACAGTTTCAGGTGCAAGTAGGAGCCATGGGTTGGTTTTCAAACCACAGCACAGAGAACTTCCAGCACAGAGAGCTGAGGCAGGTGATCCATATTTTATTTGTCCCACTTACGCCATGACGATGACGGTGAAATCCAACCAGTTCCAGGGATCCCGAAGGAAAGTGAACTCATTTAGGCAGAATCCTGTTGCCAGTATTTTTATCAATGATTCAAAAGTGTAAATGCCAGTGAAAGTAAATCTAAAGAGAGGAGAAGAGAGCCAAAGGGAAAGAGCAGGGTTAGCACTCAATGGAAGGGGCACAGTCAGATTATTTAATGTCTGGGCCAGCCAGCTGAGACAATGCTGGAGAGATCTATCAGATTTCTGTTGGATTTCTGTGTATTCCATCAATATCTGGCTCACATGGAGCTGGAGACAGTGTATGCAACATGGACATGCAATCCATGACACACTTTTTGGCATTGGACAATTTTTTTCCAAATTCTTTCATGTGAGTCCCCATAATTGCAGAAACACCAAACTCCAGGTTACTAGGTAAAATAAAAAAACAAATTTGTATCTTCCTCCAGTTTCAAGCAGCCAAGTGAACGTGTGATGGGCTGTGTTATTTCCTTTGGGCACACAGCAACCATTTCTTTGCAGAGTATTTAAAACACTTAGAGGAATACAAGAGTAGAGGGTTTTCAATTTAAGATGGCAATTATTCTTATTAATGGAAAATTATCAGTAAAAGCACTTCTGGACTTAACTGAGTGCACTTATAATTTCAAGAAGGCAGTGATATCCCTACAGAATTCAAAAGGCTTTCATCTGGTAGTCAGCAAATGCACTAAGGAATTATATGGATGTAGTGCTTCCCTTTTTATTTGGAAAGAAGTATTCTGAAATTATTCTTGAGATGCATTTGAATGGTAGTTGATGCCAACAGCAGATACAACTCTGATCCAACCTTTAACTCTCTCATAGGTAGGGAAGCAACTCAACATCTTCTGGAGATGTGTATTTTAATACCATGCAGAGTCTTGCTCCTGCTTGCATGAGTTTGCCACTCCAAGCTGTTTCAGTGTCATTTAACATGATATAGTAAAAATAATTTTAAATCTGTTTTTAATACTAAGTATTGAGGAAGCATCTCCTTTGCGTTAGGTGTCAGAATTATCAGTATTCATATTTTAGCATTTTTGCCAAAGTTAAAAAGTGACAGCTGAAATAGTCTCTAAAAAAAACCAAACAAAACCAAAAAATCCATGCCATTATATATTTCAAGACAGACTACAAAGCATGGATTTATTGTGATTTAACATTGCAGGTGTTGGCAGCCCTGAAGATAAAAGCTTTACATTCTAACAGCACTCTGCAGGCCAAGTGCTTCTGACAGAGCATTTTATTAGAGGAAAACTCAGCATTTCAATATAATTAGCCAGAATTTTGAAAGACAGCAACTCCCATGTGCTCAATCAGCATCACTAACAACAGGAAATACATCTTGATAGAGAGCAAATAATTACTGAGTAACTTCAGAAAGTGGGAAAACTGGAGCAGCACAACAGACATGAAGCCAGCTCAACAGTGGAACTCAATCTACACTTACTCTCTCCTGTAACACCAAAATTATTGTATATATTTAGTTTAAAGACAAAACTACCTCCTCAAATAAAATCTAAATTTAAAAACCACCTTAAGACAAGCAACTTTCTTTTTAAATCTCCCACAACTTATCTCGAGTGAAAGTGTCATGTCTCAATAACTCAATACAACTACATAAATTAAAAACATACATACCCACAGATACTTACTCAACATATGTGTTCCATGAAGATGATGAAGACTTGGGTGACTCAGTCAGAGCCATGAATGCACAATTAGTTATAATGGTGCACATGATAAACCAGGTGAACAATGTAAGTCATGGGAGTGAAGGCAAAGAATACCACATGGATTCAGAAATGTAACTGAATATTTCATCAGTCACTGGCATATCATCTGGGGTTTTTTTAAAGCACATGTAAGAACAGCATGCACAGAACTCACTGATTTTGAGCCATGTTAGATGACAGCACACTACTGCTGTTATCCATGGAATTCTGTGTTGATTACAGATCTGCTGCTCTAAGCATTTCCAGCCTGGAAAAAGGACCCTCAATCACCCCAGGATTGGGTGGAAGGATGCAATTTTAATTTCATTTTATGGCATAGAAGTTAAACACTTGCCCAAATCACACAACTGGAGCCTAAACCTCCTCTGACCTGGCAAAGCTCTTCTCTTCAAAAGGACAGCACAGAATCTGGGTGATTGCAGGAGTCTCAAACAACTCTAGATCATAGAATCATAGGGTATGCTAAGTTTGAAGGGACACATCAGGACCACCAAGGCCAACTCCTGACCTTTTAGGACATCCCAAGAGTCACACTGTGTGCTTGAGAGCTTTGTTTCAGTGCTGCTTGGGCTCTGTCAGGTTTGGTGCTGTGGCCACTGCCCTGGGGAGTCTGTTCAGTGCCCAACTACCATCTTTTCCTGATATCCAACCTAAACCTCTCCTTGCTCAGCTCCATCTGTTTCCTCAACTCCTGTCAGTGGTCACCAGAGCAAAGAGAAGAAGGAAGTTGAAGACCACAATGAGCCTCCCCTCAGCCTCCTCTTCTCCAGGCTGAACAGACCAAGTGCCCTCAGTCCCTCCTCATGTGGCTTCTCCTCCAGACCCTTCACCATCTTCAAAGCCCTCCTTTGGATGCTCTCTAATGGATTAATGGGGTTTTTGTGTTGTGATGCCCATGTTCTGCCAGCTCTAGGGGCCTGCTGGCCCGGAGAACAGGAGCTCATGTGTTGACACCCAAGCTCAAGCACGACTCTGGAGCTGGATCTTGTCATACCACACCTGTGGGCAATCCATAGGGCAGAACAGTATGGGAAAGACACCCATCTTTGCCATTACCTATCCTCTCCATCCCCACAAAATGCTCTAGGCATGGTCCAGCCGTCAGAAGGAGCTGGGCCACTCATGGAAAGGCCAATGTCAGCCAATTTCTGTCCAGAAAAAGCCCCAGATGAGAGGAGTCACTCATCCAGGGATGTCTGCACAGTACTACAATGACAATCTTGAGTCATTGGATCACAGAGCCAGGAGATGGCTGGAAATCTGAAATCCACACAGGGACATCACAGATTCCACTCTGGGTCTGAAATCCACACAGGGACATCACAAACTCCACTCTGGGTCTGATTCAGCCCCAAGAATCAGCTCAGGTGTCCTTTCCCAGTGTCAAACTAGAGAAATACACTTGTGATTCCACCCCCTAACTTTGATATATGAGGTGGGATCTGTGTTACCTTTATATTCCCAAGGCATCCCTGCAACAGCATTCCTGGAAATATTTACTTTCATATACCACGTGTACACTTTTTGAATCTTATTTCCCAAAGGAACTGAGTTTCCATGGGTTTTTTGTATGTGTTTTCCTGTGTGTGCTTGCCTGCCTCAACCTTTTCTCTCAAAAGTGGCCAATCAGCTTTGCCATGTGAGGTGAATTTAATTTCCACATTTGGGTAAGCAGAAGATGAAAAAGAGGATAGAGATCTTATCAATCTTCTCGCTAGGAAAGGCTTCAGAATGAGATACTTGTTTATGACACATCAGGAAATCCATGTCAGAGCTCAAAACACAAATCTGTAGAAAATCAGGCTTAATAAGCCAAATACTCAAAATTTATTTCTAAATGTCATAAGAGCATCAAAACACTAGTAATATCTAAGGTGATTCATTATCAGAATCTGTCTGTAGTGAGGAAAAGACCAGATCAACTCAAAGCTGTAAAATAACAAAGCACAGGATTATGCAAGGTTTTATAATCCAAAAGAGTGAATAAAGCTGATAAAAGGATATGAATGTACTAAAATTTTAATTGCTCTTCTTCGTATTGGATGGAAGGGACTGAAGATCCACAGGGCACGTGTAGCAGTAAATCTGTAGATTGTTTTCTGCTTGTTTAGCACTATGAAAATCTTTTAAAAAGAAGCAAACAAGAATTTGTCAGGAAGTTGAACACAGAACATATTTTTGTTCTATACCCTGTTGTGTCAGTCATGAGCAAGAGCTTGAATTTCACTTTAGCCTGATTAACTGGAAAGGCTGTATAAATTTGCTATTCTTTCCTCAGAAACTTTAACTATCAGACTGCAAAGTATTCCTTAGCCAAACTTCTTTCTTCAGTCTTGTGATTTGCAGAGTTGTGCACAGAACTAATCTTGCTTATGATTATTCTCTTAAAATAGAATGAACCCCTCATTGAATCAAGATGTACAAGAGGTGCAAGGAGGAACTGCAGCCTTTTTTATTATTTGCTTTTGTTGACAGTGATCCTTTAGCTCTTAGGCTGTAGAAATTAGTTCAATGTTTAACTTCCTCTCAAGCAAAAAGCATAATTCCCAATGGATTAGTTTCCATTTCTCTCTTTGTTATCAAAAATTATATTCTTCAATATGTCACCACTGGAATATGGAGATTGAGTCACAAGGTTGTAAGAATTCACCAGTAATTGTTTTAAAATAATTGTTGTGCTTAAGTATCATTTGTTGTATGTGTAAGTGGAACAAAAACATTGAGATAGAGTGAAACACATTGTTCAAAATGATGAAATTTATGAAAATGTACAAAATTATGTACAAAATGTACAAAATTACTACAATTTCTAATTATTATAATTTCTTTCTCAACCGTCCTTTTTTTCCTTTACCGAATTTCTTTTTTCTGTTTCTATTCTGATTCAAATGTTAATCAATTTCATATTATTTTATTCTTAAAGTTAAAAGTTTAGCTTTGGCTTAATCACTCAACTGTGCCAAGTCCATGCATTGTTTAACCTAGGAAAGGATGAGAGTTTGTATAAAAGGATGTAAGCAAAACTCTTTGACAGATTGCCCACAGAAATGTTTGGCAATACAGTAAATTAAATTAAATTAATTAAAAATAAAATCCAAGTATCCTGCTTGGCTCTAACCTTATGATCTTTGTAGTATGGGTCGAGATCCTCCAGGGGTTCCCCAATGAGCTCTGGAGGAGGATTTCCATAGAGAGCTGGCAACTTCTGGAAAGCTTTTAGGTCAAGCTGAGGCCGTGGTTTCTCCTTAGGTTTCTGCTCTATGGTATTTCTTCGACAATTCTTTTTGGCAGCAATTCTCTTTTTGATGGCTGCCAAGGATTCCTGAGTGAACCTTCGGAAGTTGTTGGTACCAGGGAGCAAGAACTCAGCCATTTTTCATGCTCCTCTTCCTCTCACTAATTCTGTCCAAACAAGAGAAACAAGTAGAAAGGAAGTCAAGTAACTCCAATATGGGTAAATTAGGGAAATGAAACAACAGTTTGCCCATGCATGGCTAAGAACCTCAACTTTCTAAGCCATCAGCTTCTACAAAGAAGGGAAAAAAAGAAGAAAATACATGATCAGCACCTTTTTCAGTGAGATGTCTGCTCAGTATTTTTTCTAATTATATAGGATAGGATGTGAGCAAACCTCTATAAACTTAAGAGCATATTTGGAGCACCTCGTTTAAGATACACATTATCCTAAATGCTCTTGAGCTGCTCAGAAAAAAGAAAAAAAACAAACAAAACAACTTACTCCTCTGGTTCAGCCCAACATTAGGAAATGGGACAGTAAAACTCATCAAAGTGCAACATCAAGCACATGGAAGCTGTCAGCAGCAGGAGGATCAAGTATTGAATTAACTAATGAAGATGGAAATATTCAAATGGAATGTCCATCCTGGTGGAGCCAGCACAGGAATGAGCAGCATCCAAGAGGATTAAATTTGTGACCCACAGAGTCATGACATGGAGCTGACTCAATGAGCCAGGACGTGGATACTGACTGACAAGGAGCACAGAAATTCTTGATCTGGAAAGTTTATGTTTTATGCCTTCCACTCAGAACAAAAACAAAACAAAAAAACAAAACAAAAAAAAAAAAAAAAAGTGAGATTAGACTACAAAATCACTTTTTACTTTTTATTAAGAAATCTGACCAGGTTTTGGATAGAATCCATCCACTACACACAACCTGAGTGCATGCTCTGCAAGGAGATTTCTCTACAATATTTTCTTTGATTATGACCTCTGGGAAGGCATGGTTAATTCGTAAAGGGTCAGGGAACTCCTGAGCCAGTGCAGCCCCTCCTGCACACTGTGCAATGACCCCACCTGGGGTGGATCAGTGCTGAGCAGGCACAGAAGATCCCTTGGAGGCACACAGTCAGATTTTTTCATTCCGAAGCTGCCACCACCCTTCAAGTGTGCTTCAAATTTGACTCCATAACAGCAGTGAGAGCTTAATCTTGAAATTTAACTCCTCCTGCCTGGCAACCTCTTCCTCCACCTTTCCTTTCCAGACACTGCATGGAGCACCCCAGGAAAACACAGCCTGAACCAAGAGGCTTTGTTTTACTTTGTAAACAAATTTTTTTATGTGTGCTGACTGCCTGTATCCTCCCCTGCCATGCAATGCCTTTTCATTTCTCCCCAGATACAACATGATTTCAGCTGACCTCACATTGCTGAGCTGTAGGAAACCATTGCTGTGAGAATAACAGCTGGAGGCCAGTGACAAACTAACTGCAGCGAAATTGCTCCATTTTTGCAGTCTGCCTGCCTCTCCCATTAAAGCTGCAGACAAAATTATGAATATGGGAAGTAACCCTTGCTCCCAGCACAAATTAGCATCATTTCTGGAAGAGAAGTAGGACAGTCAGGCAAGAATACTCTTTATTCCATACTTTTCAATATCAGTCTGGAAGCTCTGTGCAGTATTAAAGCAAGAACAAAAACTAAAATCCACTTGCAAGATTTCAAGTCTTCATCTGGACAAAGTGGTGTTTGTTTTGTTGATGTTCAGGGTAATTTAGATGTTGTGGTATCAATAATGGGAGCTGTGAATGATGCATGAAAAGATGCAATTTCTGTGCAATGCACAGAGGGAATACAACAATTACTTTATTAGGCTTTGTGCCAAATTTTCTGGGCATACCCATCCCTCCACTTCCATAAAAGTTTACCTGATCTCAAAAGTTGACCATTAAATTTCTGTGTTTGTTGCAGATTTCATTGTGGTTTTATGTCTTCTCTTCCAATAAACTATCTTGTAACCTTCCAGAAAAGAAACTTTGATTCTCACACCATTTTCCCTCAAGACTATTCCAGGACAGAGGAGATTCTAGGAAAACAAAAGGTTGCTGGCCAAAGCCAAGGATGGGGAATTAGGAGGAAGAAGGGCACACAGAGCCTGGAGTCCTTTGCCAGAGCTGGAGAGCAAGCTGGGATATCTTTCCTGGTGTTTTGTGAATTGCTTCAAAAAACTATTGAAAAATTAATTTTTCAAACAGTAAGGGAAGGAAATCAAGCCTTGAGCTTGTTGTCTCACAAGGCAGCAGCAAAATTTCCATAAGAACAGCTGCAAGCCACGGAGCAAAAGGCTAAAACTACAATTTTCATCCATGGGCAATTCTGAGCTAGTCAGCCTAATGCTGAATAAAATCTAACAATTATTAGAAATTGAGTAATTAAGGAAAAAATGTCCCTGATTCATTCAAGCATCTTTAAAAATAACCCCAAAATAATTTCTGTTACTCATAGTCTCAGGGAGAGTAGCACAAAAAGATGTATTTAGTTTTTATGTGACCAGGTATCACTGAAGCAATTTGACCTAAAGAGGAAAAAAATGTTAAAGCAAAACCATTTTCCCCACTTTATGTCACAGAAGAAACAAAGTACCATTTTGGCCTTTTCTCAAGACTTGAAATACCTACAAAACAGTATCATCTTTCATATCTCTTCAAAATTAAAATTTTTCTTATCCTTGGAATTCCTGAAGACCAGACACTGACAATGAAATCACCATGATCAAAGAATAATTATTTAAATTAGAAAACACAAAAAACAAACAAAAAAGCATTTATGATTTGTTCTATCAGCTGTCAAACTTACTTTCTATGGATTATTTCTCAAATACCGAAATGTGTAGCTAGATATATTTCCAAAGTAAGAATGTGTAAACACTTTCTTCCAAATTTGTTTTCCTCTTTAGGAATACTCATTGTGAATAGACTGGAAAACAAGGTTATTGTCAAAGATATTTCATTTCTTTTATTGCTATAACTATCACCCCAACTCAATCCCAGTTAATGAATGAAATTATTCTCAATTATTTGCTTTTATAGCTTCATCATGTGTTATAAAAAGAGGTGAAAAATGTTGATTATTCCTGTGTTTAGCATGACCAAAATAATTAGCATGATCAAAGTTGCCAGGATTACCTTATTTCTTTTTGTTTGTTTGTTTGTTTAGCTTGGAAGATTGTTACTATGCTTCACTTGGGCTGTATTGCATCTTTCTACAGCTGAATTTCCAGAGGAGAAGTCAAATTTTTCTAGAACTAGATTTTAAAAATATAAGTTATAGCAGATCAAAGTTTCTGTAGAACTGTTCTACTCTTTCCCCAAAATCATTTCTGTGTTTTGAGGCAGATGATTTAATCAAACCAAGCTGACATTTTCTTAATGGCTCTTAAGATACATATTAAAGGAACACTTGTATATTAACACATGTAAATCTCTAATCAGAGAATAATTTGGGTTGAAATGGAATTTAGGAGGTTCCTCAAAGTGGGTAAGTCATGAGGTCAGGGCTTTACCCAGACAAATCTCCAAGAACAGTCAGCACAATCTCTTTGAGTCACCTGTTCCAATACTTGACTGTCTCAACACATTTGGATCCCCCTTGCTTAAATTTATGGCTCTTGCTTCTTGTTTTCCCACTATACAAAACTGCCACAATAAAAACAAAGGAAATATTGGATTCATAGAATGATTGAATGGTTTGGGTTGGAAGGGATCCTAAAGATCATCCAGTTCCACCTCCTGCCATGGGCAGGGACAATTCCACCATCCCAGGCTGCTCCAAACTCCAATGTCCAGCCTGACCTTGGACACTGCCAGGGATCCAGGGGCAGCCACAGCTTCTCTGAGCACCCTGTGCCAGGGCCTGCCCACCCTCACAGGAAGGAATTTCTCCCTGACATCCAGTTTAAATATCTCCTCTGTCAGTTTAAACCCATTTACCTGTCCTCCATCTCTTTTCTCCAGTCCCTCTCCAGCTCTCCTGGAGCCCCTTTAGGCACTGGAAGAGGCTCTAAACTCTCCCTGGAACCTTCTTCTCTGCAGGCTGAGTAACCCCAGCTCTCTCAGCCTGTCTTTTATGTGAAAGGTAAAAGGCACACCCCAAAATGCCTCTCTATAAGGAGATTACATATTACCCCTCCTTCAGCCCATTTAGTCACTCCTCTACTGCAGCTTACAAAGAACTTTTCCCAGGTCTGTTACCACCACCCTGTGCAGCCCCACTGAGGTTGCCAAGGGAGGAAGACTCCACTCCCTCCTTGCAATCCACAAAACTGAATTCAGGGCAGCTAATGATGACTAAACACAGAGATTAACATAGACACATGAAGAGTATAAAAAAAACCAAACAAACAAACAAGCAACAGATTTTTCTCACTAGTGTGAGATAAACCCCATTCTTCAAACTGGGATTTACAGTTTACTGCTCTCAGTGGTGGAGAATGGAGGTAGCAAACAGTGTGGAGATTCACAAAATAATTCACAAAAAGCCAGTTAGCATTCATCCAGAAAGCCTCCCTGGGATTCATTTCACCCCAGTGCTGACATGTTGAAGTTACACAGCTACACCTCCATGAGCTCCCACGCTGCCTGCTGAGACCCCTTTTCACATTTATTTCAGGAAAGAAATGCCAGTTGACTACAGTTGATGACCTGACATGTCACAAGTGAGGCGAGATAAATTCAACTCTTTGCATCCATTACACCTGCCCTTCTCACTGCCCCTACTAATGAACAACTGCTGAACTTCCAAAGATTGGTGATTCTGCAGTCAGTGGTGGGACTGGGCAAACATCATTAGTCACCAGCAGACTGTGAACACATAAAAATTCTATGATTGCCTAATATTGAATTGTCTTGTTAATGACTACTTCCAGCACAAGCCTTCCTAGCAATTAGTGAAGCGTTAAGTCACATTTTCTTTTGCCTGGTAAGGGGGCACTAATTTTCAGCTACTTTGCCATCATAAATAATTTAAATCTGTGCAGAGATCACTTTCTGTAAGTGCTTGAGCAGTCAGTTGTCAAATGGCCAGTTGCAAGCACTGAGGAAGCACAGGAACTGTGGCAGCACAGGAGTGAACCTGAGAGAAAAGAGCTGAAAATCTGTTAGTGACCATGGATGGGTCCACTGCTGCAGGAGTTGGGATGAGTTAGGTGAAATCACCTGGTTATTAAATCAGCCCTTGAACTTCAGCTTGGTGTCCCCAGGGAAATAGCCAAAGCATGGAAACAACCTGTTGGTCACCAAGAAGCACAAAATCCTCCAAAAGTGACCAGAACAAAATTGCAAAAGCCAACAGCAAATGTGACAATGTGCTTTGAACTGAGTCATCATCATCATCCAGGCATTCCCTGCCCATCCCTGTCCCTAAGGATAGTGGGTGTAACCAGAAGACAAGGAAAGGTTGGTTGGAAAATCCATGAGCCAACAGCAGGACCTGGAATTATCTCTCCAGCCTCTGAGGAGCCCAGGGAGTGAACAAGACCCCAAGGAACCTCCACAGCTCAGGAGTGTGGTTGGAGCTGCCTTACAGGAAAGTTAAATTATAAATTGCATATATTTGTGGTTAAAGTGTGACATATCTGAATCCACTGATCCTCCACACTGTGGCTTTATGTGGTGGCAACTGCACAAAGAATTGAGATAATAATCTCTTTCCTCTGCTGTTATCAAGGAAACTGGTCAGATGCTGGTCAGACGACAGGGAAATAAACCTCAGGTGTGAGGTTTTACAAAACAAAGAGAAGAAACAGGTCAGGACCCAGCCCTCTCCTAACTTGAATAAAAAATGAAACATATCTTGATTTAGAAGTGCCAAACCAAGAAATATCAGCAGGTCTGGGGGCAGATTTAAGAAGTATGGCCAGACAGTGTGAATTGCTCATTTTCATCTCTCTGAAGTGGGGAAGAAGAGAAGGAAAAGAAGAAGGAGAAAGGGAAATTCATTCATTTCACCAGGCTTGGCAGGCAGGGTCCTGCCCAAGACAAGAGTAGAAGGAGAACTTGCTGCAGGTTACACTTGGCTGCCAGGAGAGGGACAAGCTGTGATTTTTATCTGTGTATTTGCTACAGTGCTGTACTGAACCAACTGCAGATTTTATGGATATTCAAACTTTGAAGCAAACAGGGGGAATCTGAGTTGTCTTCACCAGGGAAAGAGAGCTGTGCTCTCACTGCCTCTAATATCCAAGAGCTTAAGGATACCCATGTAAAAATTGCTGCAGTTGTTAACTTGGGGTTTTTTTGCATTTAAGATTTAGGTTTTTAAATGTCATATCTGACAATATGTCAGATTTTTTGTCTTTCCAGCAGTGTTTCAAAAGTGGTTAATGTGATTAATTGTTCCATAAATTTATAACTCATATGAACATGACTTGATTACAACAAAAGCTGTAGAAAGTCATGGTTTGGATTTTGGACTGTTACTATTAACAGAAAGTACTAAATGCACCAAAAGTATCACAGACATGCTATTTTGTCATTCTGGAGATTCCTTTCATTGAGTATATTTTGATACAGAAAGATCTCTCAACAGTAAATATATGAAGGAAAAAACTTAGGACAAAAAGCAAGAGAAATATTTCTCCCAAGACCATAACATAATTCAGCTTGTCCATGCAAGAAAACCTGAAACAAAGCCCCTCATCTGTCACTAAAACACAGTGAAAAAAAACTTTCAGCTATAAGTTTTGAAAAAAAAATTAACTTGAATGCACAATTTCAATTTTAACTTGCATTGTCAAAGGTTTAGCAGTTCCATAACCAAATTAAATTTTCAAATTACATGGTCTTGTCTGACAAAGCTTTCTAATTATATTGAAATCCAATCAAAGAAGTTAGTTCTGAAAAAAATATTTGCATTAGCTATGTCATTTAATAGTGTCACTCAATAAGGACATACATAATGTCATCAGGTTCCTCACTTTATTAAATTCACTATTTGCCCTTTTCAATTTTTGAAAATTCAAATTTCAAAAAATTTTCTTTCATGTATATAGAAAATAATGAAGTAAAATAATTACAAAAGAAACTTAAAATGTAGTACAACCAAAAAATTAAAACCTTTGAGACATGGAAAAGGAGCAGCACCTGTAGCACAGGAGGAACCTCCAGAGCATCTAGTTTTCTCAGGTCTCATTTATCAGTTTATTTTGCCCCACAGTTTATCATGATAAAAGCACAATACAGCATATTCCACAAATAAAACAGATGTAACACACAAAAAAATCGATTTAAAATAAAATCCAGTCTTAAATCTCAAAACCCAAATGTTAGTATGCATCAGAACAATATTACTAAACATAAACCTATGCAAGAGATAATAATGTTATAAAACTTAAGGTTATTGAAATGTTTCTGTCTTTGCTTTGAAATAAATATTATAGCTAGAAAATCTGAAGTTTATAGATAATATAATATATATCTGAAATTTTCATGCTGAGAAAGAAACTTCCTTATATGCCTATTCACTTCTCTAGGATTCTTTTTTTGACTCTAATTAACTTATTTCAGCAGAATAACTAGAGAAAACACTGGGGAATCTCCTGTGCAAAGGAATAAAAAAATATTCACTCCTCCCCACTTCCACTTTTTTCATGCCACTCAGGAAGAAAAATTTTGCTGCTCAGGTTTTTTTTAATGATTTTTAGGCAAATAAAAGGCCACTGAATCCTATAGAAGAGTCTACCACAAACCACCTTTTTTCTTTCTAAGAAGAGAAAGTGCAGTGAACCACAGGACTTACATTATTTTCCATCCCTCTTAGTGAAGGTTCAAGGAGTCACTTCTCTCTGCAAGAGGAGCATTATCTCAGCCCAGCTGCCTCCCAGGAAACAGCTGGGAAATCCTCCCCGCTGCCTTTATCATCCCTGTGTCCCCTTCCAGCGATCCCTGCCCACTCTGGAGATGCTGTTCCTGCAGAGCTGGGCTGTTTGTGCCTGGGGGGTTGAGGAAGGTGTCAGTGAGCCCTGGAAGGAGTGAAGTGATTGCCCAGGCTCTCCTGGGAAAGGACAGACCTCAGCTGGGGAGGCTCCAAGCTGAGCGTTTCTCCGGGATCTTGTTTCATCCCTGGATTTCTGAGAGTCTTTCGCAGAAAACCAGGAGTGAGGCTGAACAAAGTGGGTGGGAAACACGGAGGGAAATGTTTGTCAACCTCACAATGGGAGATGTCTGCACTCCAACAGCCTGTAAAAGGTGTTTGCCTTCATATTTTCTTTGATTATCTCAGTTTCAATTCTCTGCGTTAGTACAGCCCCAAAAAAACTCAAGGCTGGATCTATAAAGTGAACTAAAAAACTGTGACTGAAGCTGAGTGGAAGACTGGAAAACTGGCGGCTGTTACCTCACCTGTCTGTGTGTGTGTGTGTGAATTTATGTGTGTGTGCATGACTTGCACATGTATATAAATCAAATGTCAGTGTACATGTAAGATTAATCCATATGTGTCCTTCAGGGTATATGTGGTTGTTCTGGGGTTGCTTAGCCTGGAGAAGATTCCAGGGACATTTAGAGCCTCTCCCAGTGCCTAAAGAGAGCTGGAGAGGGACTTGGGACAAGGGCATGGAGAGATGGGACAAGGGGAAATGGCTTCACACTGACAAGGGGCAGGTTTAGGTGAGATATTAGGATGAAATTCTTTACTTTGAGGGTGATAAAGAACTGGAACATGTTATCCAGAGAAGCTGTGGCTGCCCCATCCCTGGAAGTGTTCAAGACCAGCTGGATGGGGCTTGGAACAACCTGGGATAGTGGAAGGTGTCCCTGCCATGGCAGGGGCTTGGAACTGGGTGATGTCTAAGGTCCCTTCCAACCTAAACCATTCTATGATTCTGATATTCTTATTTATTTTATACAGAAGATGATATAAATAAAAAGCCTGGGAGAATTCACTCACTCCTGAGACCTGCAACTCCTCCCTGGCTGAAGCCCCTGCTGGGTAGGAGGGAGAGATCTTTGTCTGCACTCTTGGAGAAATGGCATGGGGCTCATTCCCTGGCCCTGAAGACAAATAGCATAGTAAAATTCTGCCCATAAAACTTCAAAAACAGGGAAGGAAAGCAAGAGCCCACCTCTCTAGGAGGAGCTACTGCAATTGCAGAGGATCCTTCCTCTCCTGCAGGGAACCAGGGTTTCCCTTCTCATTTCTCCATGTGGTTTGTTTAGGGACAGAGAGTGTGGCCTTATGATTATTCTGTCCAAAGGATCAGTATTTCTGGATTACCCTGGCTGATGAACTTTTCAGGCAGAAGGAAGATATCATCTCTGCATTAAGCATTGGCTGCACAAGGATTAATTATTAGACACTAAAGAGAGAAGATAGGAATGATACAATACAGATAATTCCTCACTTTCAGGATGTCAGCACTGGTTGAAATGAGATGAATCCAAGGAAAGCCAACTGACCTCTGGGTGGAATTTGAGGTGGTGCCTCTCCATCAAGAGAATGCATTAAAAATGTGAGCACAATTTTAACAAAGAAGATCATGGTGCTGAATCCTTCCCTATAACAAATACTGTCAGGATCAATAAAATAATTTGTTATTTGTTTCTTATTTAATCCTTGGCAGCTTTGAGGTAGAGGTTGAAGTAGAAGAGAAATTTTCAAGGGAAGTAGTCTTGCAATACCCTGAGAAAAATTCTATTTTATTTTCTGTTGAATTTCGGTTGCCAATCTCTTTCTAGCCTTAAAGTTACCTTCTTTCAAAACATGCAGGGCTATGAGGAATGAGGGAAAGAACTCGTGGTGGAACACCAGATCTCTACCTTTGATGTGTTGGTGGGAAATTGCTGTCTTTTATCCAGAACTTACTTTATTTAGCTCTAAATCTAATGAGTGTTGCTGTAGAAAGTTAAACTCTGTCTGCACAGAAAGTTTGATTTCATTGGAAAATGCACACATGTGATGGTGAGGAAGACTGTCCACAAATGAAATTAGGAAATTCCATGGCAGATTAAAGAGATAAAAGATTAATTAACCCTTCTGACTTCAGAATTGTCTCCACTATCCCACTTCAAAGTAATATCAGGTACAGAACAAATTCAGCTCATATCATCTCCTATTCCCTCCAAGCTGTCTGCCATAGGTCCAATAGAGCTTTTAAACCATCTGACAGTAATTTATGAAGTGTCAGCAGTTTGAAGCTTGGGTATCAATGAAGGGGGGTAAAGTTCACTTCCCTTGTACAAATATCTGCACCTTCCATTCATAGGAAAAGAGCAGACAAATAATAAGGGTAAATTTTAAAATATATTTATGCTACTTAAAGAAATATATAGATGCTAAATAGGATTTTCAGTGAGAGTGGCATTGCAATTAATGTGATTTAAGGTCCTAAACACTCTTAAGAATGACATCATAAAGGATCTTAGCACCAGTCACATAGACAGCTTTCCTATCCATTTCCAGGGCTTTCAAATTACATTTAGCCTAAATTTAGATATTTTACCCAAAGTTCCTTACAATTCATTCAAAGTTAGAGATGAAAAGCAGACTGGTCTTGGCCTCCCTCCTATGAGTTATTCTCCTGTACTTAAGGGGAAAATAGAACCTGCACTTTCTAAAGGAAGAAATAATTATTGTCAGCCATGGATGAAGAAAGCAGGAAAACATCTCATGTTTGTCTCTGGCTTCCTCAGGTCCTTGTGCTGACCTAGAGATGTCCCAGAGTGAATCAGAGACAAGGTTAGAAACATCCCAGGGTGTTTCTGAAGGGAACTCTGTTTGACAGGTTCCTTTCCAGGTGTGCATTGACTGACTGCTGGTGGTGGGAGGTCCCTGGATCCTTTCTGGCACTGAGCCTGGCTTGTCCCAGGGGCTGCTTGGAAAAGCAGGTGTTTTGTGTTCTCTGTGAGGCAGAGTGGTTTGGGTCACAGCTCCCTGCAAAGGCAAAAGGCAGCAAATGCATGAAAAATGCAGAATTGTTGAATTGCAGCAGCTGAAAAAGGTTCAGTGAGAGAAGCAGCATTCTGGGCTCCCCTGGCTGTGCTGATGAAATCTCCCTTGGGAATAAACTGGGATTAAGATGTGTCCCATCTCCTTTTAAATGTGTGGGAAGAAAACAGACAATTCCTGCTGGGCAGGGAAGGGTGAGGAGCCTTTGGCATTGGCTTTTTCTTCCCTGTCAAAAATTAAATTATTTTTTCCCCACTGGACTCAGAGCAAAGCTGTTTGAGTCCCCTCTACCCCATCAGCAGGAAAAGTGAAGAATCTCCACCCCCAGCAAATTCAAGTCTAGAAAGAAGGTGGAGGGAAATAAACCTCAAGCTAAAAGAAACTTTAGAAAGTAGAACTGTAAATGCTGCCATTACAATGAAGAAGAAAACCAAAAAGCATTCCTCATTTGTAAAGAATAAATATGGAAATTTTCCATAAAAAAATTAAGGTGTTTAAAGGGAAAATAGGGAGAGGTATTTAAAGAGCTGAGAGATATCTGCATTCACAAATGATACAAAAATGGCTTAATGGAAGAAGGCAAATATCTGATAGTAATGAATATTTGAACTTAAGAAAAAGTAATACTTAAAGACAAGTGAAACATTCATGTGATGTATGTTTGTTATTACAAAAGAAGAATATTCATTAAGTATAAAGCAGTTTAATCTAAAATAAAGATGGTCAGTTTTAAGTAAGAATCAAATTGCCCTTTTAACCCCCACAATTTAGCAATAAATTTGAGGAAGGGAATGGTTACTTCAAACCAATATAAAATAATTTCTTTTCTTGGTTCTTCTAAAAACAATTGCCAACTTATTTCTGTGTGATTCCTGATGATGCTGTAATTGATATGTGTGCACATACCCATCTGTTATGATAAATGGTGCTTTTTATGGCCATTTAGGAAGTAAGGAATGGAAGGTAAATTGTGAAAAATTATATATGAAATGCAGCAATCAGTATCTCTCCAGGTTTCTACCTAGATTTCATCACTATAGTAACAGAAGCACAATGGTGAATACAATGGCAGCTTTAATTGGGAGAAAGAGGATGAGTTTCAAGAGTGCAATCCCTTTTTAATATATTTCTGAACTCTCACAACATCACCAGATTTGGTAAAGATTAATTTCCGGCTTTTCCTGAGAAGTTACATATGATTGGGAAATCTCATCTGTAAAATTATTTTTCTTTTCACTATCCCCTTCTTTTAAGGACACAGTGTGGGGTTTTGCCTGGTAACTGATCCTCATTTTTCATGGCACAAGGATTCATCAGCCAGAACCTTTCAACTGCATGATGTGGGAGAAAGGAGATGAAAACCAAATAGGAAGTGTTAATGTCTAATTTGTGAAAACATCTGAATTCTTTATCTGGAAAAGAAAAAATATCAGTGTTGGGATGTCTTTTCTTCACTGTTGGCTGTTTGGGATATACAATGCAGAATTATATAGTCCTTAATCAAAAGGAATCTTACACATTCTGAACAGCACCCCTAACTAAAATAAAAAATTATAGCTTTTCAATTGAAAGCATTGTAAATTCTAATGCCAACCAGCACAGACTGGAGCAAGTTATTTTGCAATTTTGGTGCAAATAATATTTCAGTATAAAAAGGATGGCAAATTTAGAATTGCTTAACTGACAGAGTTTTACACAGATAAGATAAAGAACTTTATAACCCCCTTGCTTCCTAGGATGAGGTTTATATAATACATTTCTCATTTTTGGAGATGTAGTGTTGATTTTATTTGGTTAATGAAATTATGGCATGAAAACTCACCTCCCAAATGCTGCCTGCCAGCTCAGGGGTTGTGTTCACCTGTGCATCTTGAAGCTTTTTAGTGTTTTGGGATTTTTCATAGCACAAGAGAAACTGAGACCTCCTGGCCAAGAGGGGAAATCCTCATAAATTGCTGTTTATGGGATGAGTATTGACATATGTGGGATTTGTCACCCAGGGTGAAACTGAGGGAATGATGCTGCAGAGAGCTTCCAGTGATTTATGAAGGCAGTTTACTGCACAGAGATTAGAATAGCTTTTATCATATATTACATTGCTACTTTGCTTTAAAAGAAGCTGAAGCCATTTTCTGACCCACATAATAGTGAAGACTTAAATGGTATAAAGTAGCTAATTGGCATTTTTGTCAAAATAAAAGACCTAGGATAAAGGAATCTCATTTCCTTTTATCAGAGAATGAAATTATATTTGAAAAAAAAAATCATGGTGATGTAAAATTCTGACTCTTTTGAATGGATAATTGTTATAACAGAGTAACAGGAAATTGCTTTCTCTGTAAGTGTGTATTAAAACCATTCTGTTACATACAGTAATCTCCAGCTTGCTAAATGGTCCCATGCACATTTCCATCAGGAAAATTTGCTTATCACCTACTCAAATGGAGAAATATGGATTGCTCTTCTCTCTCTCCTCAGTGGCCTATCAGAATAACACTAAGATAATCAGAGTAGTGAAGGAAATAAAGTTGCAATATTAATATTCCTAATTCTGCTTCATCAAGGAGCATTAGGTGTATCTAGAAATTTCCCTCACTGTTATAAACACTGGATAGTTACATGTTGAAAAACCTTCTTTTTTAAATCAAATATATCTTTATTTTTATGAAGAAGCAAAACACAAAAATTTGATTATCTGAGGGAAACCAGAGGCAGCTTTAGGTACTTGAAGATACCACACCCAGGAATTAAGGTTCAGATGGGTCAGAATAAACCACAGCCTCCAGGAGAGGCAGATTTTAAAGACCTAAACACAAAGTACAGTGGATGAGCTATTTAATACATAATAAGATGATTGACTAAAGCATCTGTTTGGCAGAGTGTGGTTATTTAGAGACTGTATTATTTATCAGACAGGAAGAGCTGAAAAAAACCCGAGTGTCAGGCACTGTCTGGAGAATGAGGTCCTTTTGCACAGCACAAAATAATTGTAAAGGAAGATCTAAACTGCACAATCCCCAACACATCACTGTGCCAGGTGATGCACTGGAAATTGCACCTTTTATTCTTTCCACCTTACCTGGAACACAGGAGTTTCTCACTGCCTGCTCTTTTCAACAGTTTTCTGCAGGAATTTTCACTTTTTCCTTAGTAATCTTGATATCATAATTCTGCATCTATGACATGTTTCTGTGAGGTTTTTTGTTGTTTTTTTTTTTCAGCATCTCCACCTCTGGTTTTGTGGTTTCCTGTCCAATGGTGACCTTGCTGGCTCTTCTAGTCTGTGGTACAATAGAAGTGAGCATATATATATTTTTAAGGTTTTTATTCCCCAATTTTTTGTACTTTTTCAGTCTGTCTTTAATTTTCTTGTGCAACAGGAGTGTGAAAAGTGGCCAAATTCATGGCCAAGGCATCAGTTCATCACCACCAATCTTTCCAACCCAGTGCCTCAAAACAGCTGGAGAGCCCCAGCCAGTCCTGCTGATTTGAATTCAGCAGGTTCATTCCAGGTGGGATGTGGAAATCCTCTAAATGAAGGCCCAAATACCTGCTGTGCATGCTCTACCATTAAATCTGGGAATAGCAGCATAAATGGCTTGGCAAAGGAAGAGAAGTTTTGTGTACAAGAAGCCACTTTAATCAAAATATAACTCTCTGGGTATTTGCAAACTGTTGTGTCCTTTGAGCCACAAAGTTTAATTTATTATATTAAAACATAATTAATTACCTTTTAAAATATATGAGAATGTTTCCTGTCTTTTTTTTTTTTTTTTTTTAAGTTACTCTTATGTGGAAATTTAGACCTTTTAAACAGCAGTGATCAAGAACTTTCTTTAAAGAACAGCAGGAAATGACTAATACAAATATACAGTGAAACCACCCAGTCATTTACACAAAGGAATCTTCCTCCAGCTCTTTAATGGACTAATGCAGGCTGGATTGTAATGGGGCTAATTTGCTCAACACCTACTTAAGGAGAAGATGCTGGGGTGCCTGATTTTTCCCCTCTCTTGGGTCTGAAAAAGCAATATATTGCCTACATGAAAGCATCTGTGACACTTTGATAGATGCAATGAGCTGCAGCCAATGCATAATTGGATGATGCTAGAAGTGTCTGAAATTGCCTCTCAGAAGCCAGGCTTTAAAAGTCTATCAAATCCAGCAAACAGAATAGGAAAAAATGTCTAGGATTTGTTTCATCACTCATCTCACTCTCACCCTTTCAAGCTAAAACTGGAGTTTTGGATCTGTGGCAACAGGAACATGCAGCTGGAAGGTCAAAGGGATTTTCTCCTGCTATGAAATGTGTAATGATCAAATCACCTGCCACAAGTGTTTTTGTGTCAAAATAATATAAAAGCAGGAGGAAGCAATAATCTGAAATAACATCAGTGTCTCAGCTGTGTAAGTCACCCTAGTATTTCTCACAAGTTGTGAGCTTCACTGTCCTGCAGAAGAGAAAGTTCAAGCCTCCTGCTGTCAATACCTGATATAACATACTATGGACACACAAGCCTATTTACACCTATAAATGCCAAAACTGGGTGTTTTCTTTCCAAATAAATCAAAGTTTGTGTAGCTGGCAGCACACTTTTATGGTATGAACATTTTTATTCTGATATACTTACAAGAATACAAGCATTGCTGGGTGCCAGACATGGAACACATTCAACAAAAAAAATTGTAGAGGCTGGTTTAATTCTCATATCTTGTCCATCAGGTTTTCATCATGCAATATCTTGCAACACATAAAATATAAAAAAATTAAGGTTGGAAAGGGAAATAGGTGGAAAAAAGTGAAAGGGAAAGGGAAAGAAAAAGGGGAAGGGAAAGGAAAAGGAAGGAAATGCTTTTATTTATCCACAAGTTTCATATAACATCCCACTCAGTTACTGAGCTACTCAGCTCTCCTGAAACTTGATTCAGTTTCTGTTTCTCTGGGTGGGAAGTTGACTTTTGACATAAAGGATCTTTTCCTTTGCAAAAAAATCGTCACATCATCAATACCAGAGCTGGTACATCAGGGATTACTTTTTAAGGCAGAAAAATCTGGAAATCTGGTGTTTTTCACACACACACCAAAAAAAAAAAAAAAAAAAAAAAATAGGGTCCATTGGAATCTTTACAGCTATGTTGGTACATTGTTGGTACATAAAAACTTTTATTTGTGAGATGTTGGGGCCATCAATAGTCTTTAGTTTAAAATTCAAGGTGTGATCTTTATAGCTGGGTTTGATTACATCTAAAAATCTCAGAATTATTGGAATTTATGGGAACATGCAAGTATGTTTTTTTTATTTACAGCTCTGGGCAACTTTATCATTCTCTGTGTTCATTTTCTGGGTTACATGCACATGGGGTACATGATTTATAATAGTGTGATTGCTAAGTATTTGGGAAGGGGAGACTTTACAAAATTCCAGGGCTGCCTGGAGTCTGAGGCCAGTCAAAGCCTTTCCTCTCTACTGGGACAAAGAGCTTGAAAATTCAACCTTGAATTTAGCAGAACTGGCAACAGGAGGAGGCCACCAGCCTTATAAACACAGTAAATTCCTCTATGCTCTTCCACACCATAGAAAGAACAAAAGCCTTGCAAGCAGGATGGAATAACATTTGGTTATAAAGAGAAGAAGGTTTACTAAATCACCTTCAGAAAACCAGAAAGTGCTTTGTGAGAAAATGGCTATTACCCCTCAGCCATTTACAGTGATCTGCTTTGTGCCATGAGAAATGGGCACTGTGGAAGCAGTGGCCACAAAGCCAGGCTGGAAAATGTGCATTTTCCAGTGAGGAATGGCCCACTGGGCACTGGGCACTGGCATGAGATGAGTCAGGCAATGAGGGGCATCTGGAAATGAAAACCTCTGCCAACCCAGCCCATTGTTTCCCTTTACTACAGCTGAGTGTGGCATTCAAATCCATTAATTTCCTTCACCAATCCTGGAAATATGGAGACAGATTTCAATTTTCATCTTATTTATTATTCATGACATACTATGAAACGTTATGGAGTTAATTTAATTGCACAGCAATTAAAATACCTTTCTCTGTGCACATAGGTAAACATACAAAATTTAAAACCCTAAATGAAGATGGTTGTTGTCACTATTTCTATAAGCATTGAGGTGAGGAAAAAGGTTCCAAAATAATAATAATTTTTGCTTTTACCATTGCTCCATCTTTAACAAATAGATAAGCTTTTCTCTAAATGTTTGCTCATTTGTATTCTTGACCCTAGATAATTTCAGACAGAAGAACAGCCATGCCTGATTCTCAGACTCCAATAATCCAAGCAGATTCTTTCAGCTGTTCCAAGCACAGAGCATGAGATGTTTAATGGCAAATTTATTTATTTCAATATATTTGATTTTACATGGGACTTTGATTCAGCCAAATGATACATAATATGCTGAAATCTGTGGAGGTAGGATTGCTCCCCTCCCACTCCCTCAGGCTGCACTGAGATCTCAGAAAAGCTCATTAGGTCCCAGCCTTGATGAGCAGCTCCTGGGCTGAGCTTATCAGGAGCTCCTGGCAGGCTCCCAGGAAATCGAGCTGTCTAATGAGCTCCTGCTTTTTAACCAACAAAAAACTTACTTATCTTGCCTGGATAAAATCCCAAGCAGAACATCATGTTTGCTACTGAACTTTCGAAGAAAGATACCAGCCCAAATTTTGTCCAGGTTGGGAAATCATTATGAATAAAGGCAAACCTCTTGCAAGCCTGTAAGCAGGAGTCCAAAACGAGACCCTTGGAGCTCTCCTGGTCACAGAGGGCTGGGACCAGAATCTCCCTCTGAGTGGGGAGATTGTGGAGCTCTCAAGGCTGCTGTGCTGAGCATCACTGCTCAAATCTGGTGGTGGGACCTGGGCTGACACTGCCACTCCTCAAGGCTCAACATTCCACCCACAAGATGCAAAGGCATCTGCCCTGAACACTTCACTGAACCCAAGGGGAAATTTCCCCTTTCCCTTTCCTTCTCCCTCTCACCTTTTTCCATCTTTTTTTTTTCCCTTTGCAACCTTAATTTCTTTATATTTTATCTGTTGCAAGAAATCTCATGATGAAAACCTGATGGACAAGATGTGAGAAATAAACCAGCCTCTACAAATTTTTGTAGAATGTGTTTCATGAATGTTTCATGTCTGGCACCCAGCAAATGCTTGTATTCTTGTAGGTATATAAGAATGAAATTCATATTTCATATGTGTGAGTGTGAATATTACACAGCAAGTGTAGCAGGAATGCTGCTCTCTTGGATTCATTAGAGTCCTGAGTAGATCTGTGAATGAGTTACTGTTGTGCTTAGAGCAAATTCTATAGAATCTTTTGTTAAATTGTTTAAATTAGGTTATCAATTAAACCCTGCTATATTCAAATATTGTTAAAACCTTTAGGGCTAAACTGTTGGTGAAGTCCTGGGCTAAGTTTGGCAGGATGATCCACTCTGAAACTTGACACTCAATGGGAGGATTTCCTTATTGCTTTTTATCCTTATGCTTTCCCAGCCTTGCTTTTTTTCCATCCCCAGGCTCCACACAGGTCATTTTAGCTTGATTTTAGTTTTAGGCTGATTGATTTTAGGTTTTTTTCTCTGTGTGTTTTAACCACCTAATAAGTAGTAGAGTGAACCTTGCTAATGAACTTCATCAAGCTTTCACTTTCATATTGAACCTGCTTCTGCCAGTGATTCTTTGAGCAACCTAAAACACTCATTTATGGGAAAATCACATTACAAATATAAGGTTACACTTAGCAAAATACAGCAACATAAGATTTCAATCACAATACCTGTGTGATCTCCATAGCCCTCTTGTTGGTGGATTCTCAGGTGTATTAGAAAGTGCAGCTTGCATTGATTTTACCCAATCTTTTACATTAATTCTCTCTTTCCTATCTGGATTTTTTGGGGGATCTGTATTGGCTGTTTGTTAAGGGGTAAGACCCCATTTAGGAAAGTAAGGGACATTAACCACTACCCATCATATTTGATGTTCTGGCAGCCATGGGATCATCTGTCTTGTGCAGAGCTGGAGACAAAACAATTTATAGGAGGAAGCTGAAGATAAGTGGAATGGACATAATGGACATGAGCACAAGTGTTTTATTGAATGGGATGTCAGAGAGCCTGATAAATGAGTGATGGGCACCATGTATGTTCAGGAAGGAAATGCCATTCTCTAAAGATGCTGTGGTGGAATCCTGGTGCTGCTGTTTTTATTGAAGCTTACTGTTATCTCATTGAAAGGGGGAGAAATTTTCTGTGCACTGTTCAAGATGGGGTGGGGGGAAGAAACAGCTGGAAATATTTTGGTGAATTTCTGTGCACAGATGTTGGGGGTGTGTCATGCAAACACAGATTTCTGGCTGCAGCAATTACAGGCTTCACTGGTAGCAGCAGCAAAAAATATACCAAGTGAAGAACACAAGGATGGCTTTTTATTTGCCTCATAATGTCTGTGTTATTATTTCAGCCACAAGCAGAAAAAATATATAGTTGGAGTAAGGGTATGAAATCTTTGCTGATAAATTCTGCTGAGATTAAAATACTGCCTCCAGTTCTACCCTCTTCTTTTCAAAAAAGGTAAGACTATATAAAAGAAAACTTAGAAAAGAGCTTCTCTTTCTGGTGACCACTTTAAATTGTCCCTGGGGACAAATTCTACCCAATGTGATGAGGTAGGGTGGCTGTTGTCTGAAATCTAACCTATGGATATATAACTTTGGAAAGCTCCTGTATAAACCAAATTTCCCTGGAAACTGGAGAGGAAACTTCAGTTTTTCTCAGTCTACCCAGAACTAGAACAGCTTTGCAGTAAGTTAATAACTATCATTAAAATCAGCTTGGCCTGTCTCACCTTAACTCCACGGAACCACAAAGCAGATAACTGCAACAGATTTGCCCAAACAGCTATATTTTCCAGAGGAGCTGCCAAAACATCTCTCCTGTTCTTTCAAAAGTCTCTGTAGATCAATAAAACCACTTACTAAGTTGATGCCTTCACATATTTTCCCTGGAACTGGCAGAGCAAAGAGTCAAAACTTGTGCCACCACATTCAGCTCTGACACTGCTCAGCACCTTCATCCAAATATATTTAATGGATGAGGGTACTGAGGAAACTTGCAGAAGGAAATCTGACAAGATGTTGTAGAAGTCACAGAGGACTCATAGTTTAGTTTCCAGGGGTGTGTATGTGGGAAATCTCTTGTTAATTTGCCTTAGACTAGAGACTAGAAGTGCATGTCCAAAACAGTATCAATTGATAGACTTCCAGTTGTTGATTAAAGTGTCTATTTAGTCATAATATTAAGTCTGAAAAGCATGTGGCTTCTGTCAGGTTTGCTTTTAGCTGGTGGTAGATAATAAAAGTATTTAAACACAGTTCCTGCATGTTTGAAACTTTTACCATAAATATAGAATAATTTGTTCTGCTTGGTTCCAATACAATGGATCTCTTCTGCACCACTTCTCCCCATAACCCTGACCTCTGCCTGAAGCTGCTCAGGTTGTTTGCTGTGCTCTTCTTATGGGAATATTCACCCTAAACATGAATTATAAATGCATATTTTCCTGCACCACCTAAGTTGTGAGGATTCCTCAAGTTGAGAGAGGATGTTTAGCTCACTGATGGCTTTGGACAGTGACATTGCAGATGACACACTTGTCAAGCACCTCTGGTAGGTTCAGGGATAAGATGAAATTATGAGATTCTCTTTCTGGTACCTTTCATAGAATCACAGAATGATTTGGGTTGAAAGTGAGTTTAAAGACCATCCAGTTCCCACCTCCCTGCCATAGGCAGGAAACCTTTCACTAGAGGTTATTTATTTTCAAATAACTTATTTACACATGGGGTCTCTTTTGAGTCCTGAGGAAACAGGGGATAGTGCAAACATTCCAAGGTGAGGACTAACTGAGGAACTCCATAAAGTAAAAGGACAATTTTCACAAAACCTTTGGGGACCCTGCTCTGAAGGATACAGTGCTACCACAAAAATAGGAAAAATCTCTTATTTCCCAGGGGTCTGTTTCATTTTATTTCTACACAAGAACAGTGAGATATGGAAATGTAAAACAGGGATTTGTACCACCACTAAGGAGGCAATGCTGGTTTGTACTTTACTGCTGACCCTCAGAAATTCCCTGGGAGCTCTGCAGTGTTTCCTGACTGGAGGGATCCAACATTCCTTTGTTTCTGCTGTTCTCTGATTTAAGTATAAAACTTCATAAATAGAAAGGAATATTTTTCCTCTGTGTTCCAAGCATTCCTGAATTTCTCATGGAGTTCACATAAATCCAGGCTGTTTTACCTGGATAAATTCACAGCTCCAGATTTATAGAATTGTCAAAAGCTCCAACCTATTCACTGATTTGACTCATCACCATTTACAAACTTTCTAAAGAAACTGTACATTGCTTCTGGAGCTGAACTGGCTTTTGGGCAAATCCAGCAGGAAGAAGCTGCAGCAGCTGGATATCACCATTCTCCTTCCAACCCTGCAAGAGCCTGCTATGGCAATTTTAATGCTTAAGCAGTACTAAAGAATTAGTCAGACTTTTAAATTAGCCCCGTGGTGAATTCAGGTGGTTTTATATGTTGCAGAGGTGGCATAATCACTAAGGATGTGTTCATGCCAAGTGTGACAGAAAATTCTACCCCTGCAATGGAAATAAGTGTTCATCTTTGAAGTATTTCTAGATATGGACAGAAAACCTGCTGTTGCATTCAAACAAATATTTTTTTTTAATTGCTAAGATTAGAGGGATTAATGTTTAAAATTCTCTTACATGGCTTTTCCATCTTTCCTTCTTTTCCAATATGCAAGAACAAAGCAGTCTTACCTCTTCTATAAGAAACATTTCTTTTTACAGTATTACAGAGAAATGCTTGAACTACCTCTCTGGAAAGTCCAAGCACAGGAGAACAATTTTTTTTTTTTTTTTTTTTCCCCACAACCATTAAGGTCTATCAGACACCAGAACAGTCAGCAAACAAACACTCAGTGAGACCTGTGGCTAGTTTGAAAGCTCAGGACAGGAATAAAGAGACTTGTGACATTTTTCTTCTGAACAATTTAGAGTTAATTTAGTATCTCTATGCTGAAGTGTGCGAGTTTCACCTGTTCACTGCAGACTGGCCACATGCTAAACCACAGTAAATGCTGCCATCTAATGGAGCCTGATCGTTCATTCCAGAGCTCATTCCAGCTCACACTGAATAAAATTTATCATTTCACCTGACCAGCATCACTGTGCATGAAACAATCCAAGAGACAGGACCCACCTGGCATCTCTGCCTCCCCCTGCCCAGGGCTGCCGGGCTCTGAGCTCCTCCAAGAGCTCTGAGACCTTCTTATTATGAACAGAAGCTGGTTCTGAAAGCAATCACAGAATCATTAGGGTTGGAAAACACTCCCAAGATCATCAAGTCCACCCTTTGATTCAACACCTCCATGCCCACTAAACCACCACAGCACCAAGTTGCACACCCACTCATTTTTGGAACACTTCCAGGGACAGGGACTCCACCACTTCCCTGGGGAGGCTGTTCCAATGTTTGACTATAATAAATCTATTTATTTGGTCATGTAAATAAATCAATAAATGCATAATATAAAATATATAAAATGTAAAATATATGATATTAATATTAAAAATAATAAGTCTATATATGGTCAATATTTGACCACATAAATTTATAAATCTACTGTATTCCGAAGTCTTTAATTTTTCACTTCCCTGTGCCTTTATTTGTCCTGAAAATAACTTAGTTTTGAGTAAACCTGTCCTATTTTAATAATCTTTAACAAGGTAAATTACAGTAAAAATGATCTTATTGTTCTTGAAACTCTTGGCCTGAAAATGCTAATCTTTTCTGACTCCCTGTGAATAGCAAAATATTTTCAGTTTTCTTGTGCTACTTGGGGAGACTTATATTACTATTGTTCTACCCCTCAATAATAGATTATGTCTTGTAATAAATGAAATTAAAGATACTTCTTAGAAAATAGACAAAAAAATATTAAGCATCTGAAGTCTTTATTGAAGAATCTAAACCAGTCATATTCCAAACTGGAAAAAAATCAGTAAAATATTATTACACACCATTCATACATTTTTTTCAGAATCAATGAAATAAATGCTTTCTCTAACTTTAATAAATATTATTTTACAAGGTACACCATGAACTTCTCTTCAGATTACAAAGTAGTGCTTTCTAGGGATAATGATGGAATTTTATGTACAATTATTCTTTTATGGGAACAATATTTCTTGCACAATATTCTTTGATTTTGATTATGATTATGACAATTTTCATACACTGAATGATACAAAGAACAAATTATGTACAACTTTCAGGCACAGGCAAACGAGGATGATCTATTAAATCCCTTTAGGTGTTTGAGTAAAGACACCTCAAAAATTCTTAGGCATAATCAAATCCATTCAAAGACATTAGGAGGAGGATAGTCCCAAAAACATCAAAATTCGAGACTAATTATACTCAAGTGTCTTGAGTGAGCTCTTTTACAGAAGTGCAGTAATTACTTAATTTTGTAACAATGAAGCATGTTTGGAAAATTTGGTTCTCACTAAAGACATATACCTTATTCTATAGTCTTGTGTGTTTATAAATAAGTGCTTAGAACTGATCTTTTACAGACTTCTTCCATAAACACATGGACAAATATAAAAATGACAGCTGAAAAAATTAACTCACCAACTCCAGTAGTAAAGGGAAAAAAATTCCATGGTTTGATTTTCTTCTAATATTTCCGACATAGTTGTTCAAATCTTAATTGTTTTAAGGAGCATTTGCAAATCTGAACAATTACAATACTTGAAGGCTGCCATTATTATTCTAAATTCAGAGTATTTGTGGGATCAAAAAATGGTCTCCATCTGAAAATGTGACTGGTTTAATTGGAAATGCTGCAGCCAGGAGCAACCTCATGTGTCAAGCTTATCCCTGCCTGTCTGAGCAAAGCCATCATAAAGGGAGGGATATGGAAGAAACAGGACGTAATTTATCTGTCCTCCTACCATGATTTTCATTAAGCAGTGATGCAAGAAGACTTGGCTTGTCCTGCATTTCTCGTTCAAAGACAGCACTGTTATGTCTGCAATGGTATAAGGATATACTGTCAAGAGAACGTTGCCTCAAATACCTCCTGAAGGCCTTTTGAATAATCAGAGCTGACACTTCCTCTCGTTTCCTTTTGAGGGTTGAAGAAATTGGGCTGTAACAACTTTTAGATGGACTGCTAGCTGCAATCTTTTCTTCCATGTTTAATTCAAGACCCTCCATATCTCCAGATTCTCCCAAGACCCTTTTAGTGAAAGCCAGCAAGATATCCAAGTAGTGGATCTTATCTCCACTGACTATAGGGATGTCCATGGATATGAGCTGGATTTTATTGGGCTTTGGGATGCGCAAGGGGAATTCCAGTGCATCTGCAAAGTCTGAAAGAGCAGAATAATCTATAAACTGTGTTGCCAGAGGGTCAAACTTCCCCCATGTCTCGTAAAACATATCAAAGTCTTCCTCACAAAGAGGATCTGTGCTTTCCTCAGTGGCAACACTGAAGTTCTCTAAAATGACAGCAATGTACATATTTATAACAATCAGAAACGATATAATGACATAGCTTACAAAATATAAAATGCCAAAGCTCTTATTGATGCAATTAGTTTTCTCTGTCCCTGTTATATTTAATTGGGGAGCACATGCATCAGGTCCTTTTAGCACAGGGGCCAGAAGAGTATCCCAGCCAGCTGATGTGGTGATTTGGAAGAGGCAGAGAATGCTACCACAAAACGTTTGGAAGTTGAAAATGTTATCAATCCCACCGTCCAAGTGGAGACAGGCAAAGTTTGCCATGCCCACGATGGCATAAATGAACATAATCAGGAAAAGCAAAAGGCCAATGTTGACCAGTGCAGGAAGAGACATCAGCAATGCAAAGAGAAGAGTGTGGATTCTTTTGGCCCTGTGAACTAGTCTCAGGATTCGCCCAATTCGCACCAAGCGAAGAGTTCTCAAAACCGTAGGGGAGAAGAAAGATTGAAACGCTTCAGAAACTCCAAGACCTTTGAAAGATAAAAAAAAAACCAAAATGTTGTCAGGTTAAGCTAGTCAAATTAATGTCTGTTTTGTTATATTCTGTGCTTTAGGTGTCAGAAGTTACACTGCTCTCAATATAAACATCAGTTCTGAAACTGCTCCGATAAAAGCTTAGGTAAAGACAGAAAAATTGTAATATCTTTCAGTATTAAAGAGGCATCGAGTTCTGCATAGTTTGGAAGCTGTGCTCTTCCAAGTTTCTCTAATTTGAGGAGGGAATTTATGCATTCATTGCTCAAGTACCTAAAAACTCCTTTTAAATCCATTCATGTCCTGTGCTGGAAGCTCTGGGACTGTCTCTGAGCCACTGCCTGAGTGCTGCTTCTGCAGCCTAAGCCTAAATGTGAGACTTTGACTAATGCTTGGCACTAAAATGAGACCAGAGAACATGAAGAAAATAAAGGAAAAATGTCTCCCAGTGTTTATCCCCCATAACTCATCATTCTCTGATCCTACTATCAGAGTGATGACACAGCAGCAATGCAAATTATTGCAAACAGAAGAGTTAAGAAATCATAATTTTACTGGTTTGTACAGGATGGTAAAAGGCTACCATGCTTAGGCAAGAAGCAGAGAACTCAGAGCAGTTTTTCTTTCCCATCCTTTATTATATGATATGACCTAAACCTGAGTAGGAAGAACAGTCAAAATAAACTATATGAGAAACTTCAGCTGCATATGACTCTTTACAGAGTAAATGACTAGCATCTAGTTTTATTTAAAGTGCTAAAAAATACAAGATACTTTTAATAATTTTTTTCAGTCACAAATAGTGGTCCAGATTTAGAATGGTGTTGAGCAGCCAAATTTTCCTGATATTTCCAAATCTGCAATTGGGCTCTGCTTTCTTTAGAGGAAGTCCTGGAAAATTAAATTAATCCTCATTTTTGATGCAAATGTATTTTTAACCTGAAATTTCTTTTACTGTGAAAACAACAGTTAATGTGACAACATGCAAATTGAAAGCATAAAATGTTAGACAACAGTTTAAGCACAATAACTTTTAAAATATGCTACTGAATTAAATTAATATTCTGTTAATTCCTCAATAAAAATCAAACTTTAAAAAAAAATAGAAAACTCCAAACTTACTTTTTAGTACTCTGAAAAAATATAAAGGAAAACAAAAATGCATCCTTTTAAAAGGAATCACTTAGATAGTTTGAAAAAGCACAATGGATCTGGAATTTATTTATCAGACATATATAGGTGGTTATTTCAAACTGGAATTTGGCTCAATATTGGTAAGACACATTACCTGACCTAATGATTGGTACTTACTCACTATTGAAAGGACCACAACACTGAAATCAAACACGTTCCAGCAGCTTCCAAAGAAGTAGTGCCTTAAGGCCAGTATTTTCATGACACATTCTGCAGTGAATACAGCCACAAAAAAATAGTTGATTTTATTAAGAACATCCTTGGTGGATTTCTGGTTGTTTTCTGCCACCATAACGATCATATTTAGACAGATGAAAATCACAATGGTGATTTCAAAAGCTTTGTGAGAGACGATGTCAAACAGCCATCCTAAGAATGCATTCTGTGGAGAGAATGAGAACTACTTAATGACACTTCTGAGACCCAGCCTGCATTCAAACATTAATCACTAATTTCTGCTTAGAAAAGGAGTTTAAGATAACAGACATTAACAACAAGTTACTAAAAGCATTTTAGGTGATTTCTCTAGACCCTCAAAGAAAACTCACCATACTTCCAATATTTTCAGGCATGGTGCAAGCACATTGGCTTAGTAAAAAATGTATAGCAGGAAAACATTCAGAGTACATTGTGATTGCTCTTTTAATAGAAATACTTATTGAAGCAGATATTTTAGGACAAGCAATTCTAATTAAAATGTCATAAGCAGGAAAAACTCTGAGTAGTTACTGTGCAAAGCCAGGCCTGGAATTAAATGTAAGAAAATGTAAGAAATAAAGCATAAGATTATTTAAAAGCAAATAACAGCCACAGGCATGTACTGCTCTCTATTCATTTTCACCTGCAATAATCCAATCTAGTTGCAGAAGCAACATCATGCAACTTAAATAACCAAGATCATGTTATGAATATCAAATACTTAATATGAACTGGTTTTAAAAGTTTGTACATTTGAGTAGGTGATAAATAGGGTGTAAATTTCCTTAACTGATACCCTTAAAGATGACTGTGTTGGATGGAATTTTTAAACAAAAGACAGTAAAATCTAAATACTATATTGATTGAGGAAGACAAGGGGCTATAATTAAAAATTTATTTCCCAATGCCTGGCATTAAATATCATCATCTTTATATTTTCTGTCATGTTCTTCTTAAGGTGGTCTCACCGATGGTCTTGGGATGGGTTTTTGGGGTTTCTTGGATCCAAGTTTTTTTAGGGCATTATAGTACTTTTTCTGTTCCTCAGTCAAAAATAGATCTTTTCCACCTAAGTAAAGAGGAAGAATGTTGTTTAGATGAAGTCAAATAAATACCAACAAATTTATGTTAAAGACAGTAAGTTACAGTTGTCACAAGTGGGACCTCATAGAGCACAGAGATCAAATGTCTTCACCATTTCTCCTTTTTCCCTTTGATCTGATCTTTGATCTGATCTGGGTTGATCATGCAAGTCAAGTCCAGGCAGTGATCCCAAGTCAGTTCCCTCAAGTGTGAGAGCCTTTCTAAAGTCTTGCAAATCTATTTCTTATTTTCAAAATTACATGAGATGTATCAAGAAGTAGCATATTTTATATTTTTGGGAAAGGTAGAAGAAGTAGATTACTGGACTAGCAAAGAAATAGAGGATAATGAATAAGCATTTTGAGACCAAGTTCTAGAGGGGGTTCTTGGCAATGAATTTGTTATCACCATCCACATCACCTGTATTACTGAGCAATCACTTGGAACCCAGTAATCAGAAACCATTCATCATAAAAACATTGAGTGATCAGCATTTTGTACAACAAACACATAACAATGTTCAGTGGGGCATCTGCAATTGGAATCACTCCAGTAAAACCTCTGAAAATTCAGCTTAACTTCACTACATGGAATCTCAGTGAAAAGCCCAAAGAAGCAGAAAAGAAATGAAAGAAAAAAAATTAAAAATAAAAAAATGTCAGTTACTGCATGTACTAAGAAAAGAAAAAAGGTTTTACATCCACATAAACTTCTAGCAAATGTTCAATCTTATAAACTACTTAACCTCTTTATCTATTGGGATTATTGTAACTGGGACTTTGTTATCAAAGGAAATTCTTACAGTGGACTGCTGTTGCTCAATCCCTACACATCCTTTCTCTGTCCAAACTCAGAGAACAGAAGAATTTCTTGTGGGTTTTATTTCTGTCTTTCTCTACCAAAGGCAGTAATGCTCTGATGCTTGGTGTGTAAGTCAACTTATGGAAATAATAAGTGATTTCAGTAGAGGTTCTGTCTTCCAAATGGGAACCTTGAAATTGTAAACCTTCTTTTGGGGTCTGCTTTTCTGGTATTCTTTCAGTGAGCAAGATGCTTATTTGTAGTCAGATTTCCAAGTGGATTAATTGACACAATTTTCCTTGACAGTCTGGATACTTTAAGCCCTTAAATGACAGAACTCAATTGATAAATAAGCTTGGCACAAGGAAGGTGAAATATTACAGGGAGGGATGACTGTTGCTTTTCTTTATAGCATTTTCCATTCTAAGATTTTGCCTTCCATTTCTTACTGAATAACAAGAACAGGGAATATAACAACTATGAGGGGAAAAGTGGAAGCAGTCATTGCTTCATGGTCTTTAAGCAACCTTTAAATTTCTACACAGCTTCTTCCTGGGTTCATGGCTTGGATCTCAATGCAGAATTTTTTTAAAACCTCTCTAAATTAATCTGTAGGTTTATTTTCTAGATGAAGGACATTTTACAGTGTACCTAGTTTTAGCAGATGTTCTGATTGACAGGACCTTTTCAAGGTTCTTTACCAGGAAAGCAGAGGTTACTCTTTCCATGACTGTTTCTTACATGACTGATTACTCTGCTCACATTAGTGAGGTGTTTACTCTCAGCAAAATGGTTGTTCTGTTCCCTAAAGCAAATCTTCAAAGCAGAAGAAAAGAATTCCACTCTCCTGTAGCAAAGTCTAGGTAACTTTTTTGACTTCTAATTTCTAAATCTACTCACTCCTTTCTCCTTGTCCTCTACTTAGAACAAATTCAGGACTTAGCAGAAAAACAGAATTCACAGATAAAAGCCTTGAGGAAGAGGAGACTCCTGTTTTCAAACCTTGGTTTGAAATGTTATTATTTTAAATTTATCTAGTCAAATACTTATTTCAAAATGTTAGCCCTCTAGATGTCAAACCAGCATTTACTCAATCAAATTGGGATTACAGGAAACCATGGGTTAACTCATGTAGTACTTATCTTTTTCCTTTGTTGGTTAAAATTGCTGATAACCACTCCAATGAAAAGGTTCAGCATGAAGAAAGATCCAAAAATAATGAAAACCACAAAGAATGTATACATGCGTAGGCGTGCTTCAAACCTTGGCTGTTGATTGATCTGTGTAAATAAAATAATCAAACCAGAAAAAATAACATTGGTAAAAATTAGATAATCTCATCTTTAGCATTTCCAATTTATTATAGCAGATTTTTTTATTGCCATAAGGGATAAATTATTTTTACACATTTAAATCTTTATCTAAATGTACAAGTAGAATAACTGTCTTGCTCCATCTCGTTACTGTTTGTAAAGATAATGAAAAACAAAGCCAAATCCTGCTCTAAAATTTCATTTCAATAACATACCTCACGTGAATCCACTGCTGCATACATAATATCCATCCAACCTTTAAAAGTTGCCTGAAAGAAAGTGCATTGTTTATTATAACTGAGAAAAAAATAGCTATTGCCAATATTAATGTGTTAATATTTGTGGAAAAAATGAGAAGTGTGCTATAAAAACATGCATCAATTCTAAAATATGCTTGGAAGTATGATTCACTGGAGTTTATTACAGAGAAAAAAATATCCTGAAATGAAAATTTTAAAAAGGCATGATTGATGTCAAATGTGCTTTAATGCTAACTTTTGTTAAATTGAAATTTTTGTAAAAACAAAAGAACACTAAAAGTTTCAGCTTAACTAGCAAATATAACTTAAAAGGATAAAAACAATTTCTAACAAAACAGCGGACAGTTCCATCCTTTAATTTTTATCTATCACAGAACATTTTGGAGGACCCAGAGCAAAGAACTTCATCTAGAAAAGATACTGGGATAACAGAGACTTTTAAAAAATGCCTTTCTCTCCTTTGTTGTGGTACTTTAGAGAGCTCAATGAATTAGCAACCTAACACTTCAGGACTTTTACAACAAAAGAAAATATAGAATTCTAAATAAATTGGTCCATGAGTTTTCTTTCTTATCCACTGTGAACCAGAGAAAACATGAATAAGTTTAAATACAGTAACAGGCAGACTATTACAGGTTTAGTTGGTTAATCAATTTTTTTTTTCAAACTGAAATTTAAAACAAAATTGAAAAGCTGTGAAACAGAGCTCTTGATTTTGGGCATATGCCCAAGTGTTCTTTAGGAGAAGCTAAGCAGCCCATAGACAAGGAAAATATTCATGGAAGCTAAAAAATCCCCAGTTTCAGAGAGATAAACAGAAGCACAGTGGTGTGCCTTGGCTGGGCTGCTCAGCCCATCACTTGAGGCAAACAAAATGAGCATGTTTCTATAGAACTTACCACTTGGAGAAGAGCCAAGTATCCCATGCCAACATTGTCAAAATTCACAACACTATTTGTCCATGTCCCATTGTGGGAAATGCAATCATTTTTGTTGTTAATGAGATCGATATTTCCTTCTTTGAGTGTGCATTTCCAAAATCTGCTTCCAAGCCATTTCACTCCTAGAACATTAAAGAGGAGCCAAAACACAACACAGACAAGCAGGACGTTGAAGATTGAGGGGATGGCTCCAAAGAGTGCATTCACAACAACCTGCATGAAATGAATGGAAAGAATTAATTATTTGCATTCAATAGATTAGGTTTCACAAAAAGCCACTGATTTTTTCATCTTCTGTATCTACTGAAAATTCTCATCCATACAAAAACCCAGACCCCAAATATCTTTACCTTTATCCCTTCAAATCTTGACAAAGCTCGTAGAGGCCTCAGTGCTCTTAAAGTCCTGAGGGATTTGAGGCTGGTCCCAGAGGAGCAAGGTGATGAATCTTCAGAAACAGAATTTAGTCCCCAGGAAACAAAGGACAGCTGTGTTCATTGAATTGGAACTGGGATCATTAAATGGCATACCAAATTTTATTTTATTTATATTAGTAGACAATCCTAAGATGAAAGTTACAGTACATTTCACCACTAAGTCAAATTAAGAAAATACACATTCAGAGTTATCACAATATAATTTTACTTCATTCACTTCTAACATAGGGGAAAAAAACAGAATTAATTTTAATTTCATTTTTTTTTTAAAGATTTCATATAATTTTGTTTAATACTAATATAACAATCAAACTGGTAACTATGATACTTCCATACACTACCAGACCAGAAAGGTTTATTCAAATTAAATACTCCTATTTCTCCATGGTTATTCTCAAAAGTGTACACAGGAATTTGTTATCATAACTGAGGGTGGGGACATGAAAAAAAAATTTTTTTAGAAGATATCTGGTTCATTTTAGATATTTCTAAGAGAGAAATGAATACATTAAAAATAATTTCAATAATTAGGTTTTTTCACTGCTCATGATTTGTCTCTTCCTTCCTATTTGAATTTGTTGCCTCATTGTTCAGCCTTTGGATATTTCCATGCTTATTCTCTCTTTTGTACTGTTATTTACATTAGAAAACTGTAACTGCTCAAGTATTCTTTAGAAATAGTTAAAATAGTAGATCTTTCTGTTGAAATTTCCTAAAACTTCAAACCTTTCAATGCTGATTGTCCCAAGTATATCAAAAGCTACTTTGATGTTACAAGTCAGTAGTTTAGACATTTTATTTTAAAATATTTAACTTCAGAACAGTCCCATTATGGTGTTGACAAGAAAAATGTTTCATTTTTCTACAGCAAGATTATAATATTTAGTATTTTCTACATTTAGAGCAAATATATAAGTATTGAACACTGCACTTATCTCACTCTTGGTGATTCCAGCATTTCTCTTTAGGGCTGTGCAAAGCAAAAGATATTTCCCTATCTTTAATTCCCTGGTAAATGATTTTTTCAAACATGCTTTTCAACTGTCTTTGCCACCTAAATTTCTTCTCCTTCAAGGAAGGAACACTTTTTCTGTTTCTAAATGCCAAAATCACAGATTTGGTTTGGGTTGGAAGGAACCTTGAAGACCATCTAGTCCAGAACTGTCAGTAGCATCACATTTTCTACTGTCTCAATCAAATTATTTTGATTTTATTTCTGATCACTAATTGAACTCTCTCTCTTCAATTGAAAAAGTATTTAGAGTCATCATGGTTCTCAATGATGGCAATACCTAATAAAATTTCAATTTAAAATCCTAAAGCCTCTTTTGGATTCAAGGTTTTTCAGCTTTTGGAAACTGTCTTTGACATCTGTATTAATTCATAACCAGAATTTACAGGTAGCTCTCAGATAGGAAACATCAAAAATTAAAATGCATGAGAAGTTGAGTATAATACTTACACATACAATGATGAAGTCAAGCAAACACCAAGCATTTGTGAAATAACTGTGCAAACCAAAAGCTACCCATTTCAGAAGCATCTCCATAAAAAAGGTGTAGGTGAATATTTTATCAGCATAATCGAGGATAATTTTCACTTTTTGCCTTTTGTGCAGGTGAATATCTTCAAATGCCTGGAATTTCAGAATTCAGTTTTAAAATAGAAGACTATTTTTTAACTGCACAAGGATACACAGTTTGGCTTATTATAACCATTTCATATTAAATTATGGACAACCACCACTTATTTTTATACTTAAAAGCAAAAAATTAAATTTTAAAATAATTACAATCTCATTTTCACATAGACTGAAAAATCTCATACTTTCAGGTTTTTATGTTCAACACTTCAAAAAATGTCTGACAAGGGTCAATTTGGGCTAAAAAATTTTGGCTTGCCAAAGTAGTTGATAATTTTGAAGACATCAGTCTAAAATTCTTCACAAAAAAGCCTGAATTGAACACGTTACCCAGTGTCTGTCAGACTCTGACCTTCCAAATGAGTCATCTTGAGCCAACCTGCAGAGTTGTAATACAGACATGGAAAAATGTGAAAAACACCTCATCCTGAACTGCTCATTCCTGAAGCTGCATGTTTTTTCACCTAAACCTTGACCTTGAGGTTTTAGGAAAATTGCTGTCATTCACATCAGTGTTTGCTGGTGTTTAAAATATTTGCTGCCTTGCTAGTTTATTTTATTTTATTTTTTTTTTTATTTCCAATCTATTCCAAATTCCTTTTAACACCTTGCATTATTTCCTCACTGAGCCTTTGGCAATGTCTATATTTTTCCTTTCATCCACTTCTGCTCTGCTTTTCTGAGCATTCTTTTTGTGATCACCATCTCATTTAATTTCACAACAAGCCATGGACATGCGTGATAGTCTGGTGCTCATTCATATTCATTCAGAAAATTTCATACCAGTAAACTTTATAAACAAAAACATGAGCAAGTCCCTTTTTGCAAGAAGACAGATGTATCTTAGAAATGGGAAAGTTCTCAAAACTGCAAAACATCTTTGATGACAAGAAATTGTTATTGTTTTGTTATTTTGCACCTGTGTACCAACTAAATTTTATTCCACAGAACATTAAAAATAACTCAGTTTCCTTCCTTACTTCAGTTTGATTCCCCATGAACACAGAGGAGCCCTCAGTGGAGCCCAGGGAGTTCCCCTGGAGGTTTTGTCAGAGGAATTTTAAAGCAGAGAGTTCAAATCTGTGGTTCAGGGAACAACATGAATGTAATGTGCAGAAGTGACTTTAGCTGGAAATTCTGACATCTACCACATAGATCACCTTCAGACTATTTTATATTCCTCCTGTGATGTATAATATTTTATTTAACAAGTTACTTTAAGTAGACAGTGAATATACTTTCAAATAAAATAATTCTTCCCTTATTCAGTAGAAATGGATATAATCAGGGTAGCAATGAAACATTACCTCACCTACCAATTTACAGCCACCTTCACTTTTAGCTTCTGATCATGTTTGGATGATTTTCAATCTGTATTTTTAGTAATTAGTAGTTTGCTTCACAAATTTAGAAGTCCTCTTATCTTTTTCAAGCTTTCCTAAGTAATTTCAGACTGGTTTAGCCTTGTAATTAACACAAAAGTGTAAAGAACTTTGTTCAATGAAGAACTATGATTTTATTTAAGTATTTTATTCAAGAGGAGGAAAGCACTATAATTTCTAAGGGTTACATTTATTGCACTCTTGTCTCTCCCTGGGGAAAGAAATGTCACAGTAGAAGAAATCAATTCAATACTATTCCTTTACTGACAACAATTAATTCAAAAGTGGAGAAATTAAATGAAGTTTACCAGTGCTGCGCTGCTCAAGACAATCATAAAAACCATAAAATATTCAAACCCACTATGGTTAACAATTCTGTAGCAGGTTTTTCTAAAGTTCCACCAAGTTCTGCCTGGAATCTTTGTGATATCCACTACACAACATGGGGAACACTCAACACAACCTGAAAAGAGAGAGAATAGTACAATGGTTCAATGGAAAATGTTGGGATGTGGATTTTAAAAGTATAAAACATCTATAAAAGGGCTTTTACATATTATAGGAAGAATGTGATCTTTTATCTATGAGGTGATGCTGTTGTTGAAATGATCTGAAGCTAGAGAGAAGACAAAATTTTTATTTTTATATTAAAAAAATGTATATAAAAATATTTTTTTTTTATTTTTACTCTTAATAAAGTAACACATACATGGAATAACAAACATATTTTTGTCTCCTTCTGCAGAAAGGCATGTGGGCACAAAAGAAGCCTTTACTTCTATCAAAAAATGTGTTTATTTTCTGCATTTTTTTCTCTGTTTTTTTATTTTGAAATGAGGTATTACCTTACTAGCAGGTCAGTAAATTATTATTTTTACTGATTATTTCACTTTATTGCAGAGACATTACATGGGGACTCTGCTCACTGCCCTGTGCCAGAAACACTCTTCAGTAATCTGTAAAGGCAGCAGGATTGAAGCATGAGAGTCAATAGAGGCTAAGGAGAAGTTCTGGTGATCAAAGGCAGATATCCTCACTGGGGGGAGCAGGCAAACAACTCCTGCTAATCTGGACAAGCTCCAAATGGACATTTTTGAACACTGGTACATTTGGCATTAGTGCAATATAAAAAAATAGAAATTAAAAAAAAAAAAAAAAAAGATTACTACATTCAGCAAAGCAATCCTTAGGCAGCTGTGAGTTTTTGGTCTGGGAAAGTATCTCCAAAAGAGCAACTGGATCCACAGTGCTGTTTTCAGAAAAGCTACGAACAGAATGGTATTTCTGCAGGGGAGAAGAAGTGAAAAAAAAAATTATTTGCTTTTCATTAATACAGTTACCAAACCTAAAATAAATGAGAATTACCATCTCCTCTCCCTCCCCAAAAGAAATCTGCAGTGTATAAATTATTTTAATGTTCCTGAACTACCAAATTAAATTATAAATAATAGGACAGGAAAAGCCAATCCCTACTTTTTGTTTCCATCACTTTATTTTAACAAGTTTCTTGGTTTCTTTTAGTCATCCATAGTTGACTTGCAAGAACAGAAATGTTTAGAAAAGACTATATTATGCTACAGTTTTAGAGAAAATTCTGATTCCTTCAGGCCAATACATCTTTAAAGATACAAACCATGTTTCAAAAGGCTTAAGGGGAAGGCCCAGCATATTCCACAAAATGATAAAACTTATAATTACCTCTTTTTGCTCTTTTTTTGGGTGTGTTACTGTGAAAACATTTAGAGCTTCAGAAGTTCCAGAACTCTGATTGAAGCTGTGTGAATTCTGCCACTGTTCTCTGCATCCTAATTTGTCTCCCTGCATGAAATGATGCAAATCAGTTGATTTTCCACTTTTTTTTCCCCTGACAGTCATTCTTGAAAGGCAAAGTTATTTAACAGAATGTAAAACATCCACAAAGTTTACACTCATTTAATCACAGAATTATTTGGGTGTTTGGTTTGGAAGGGGCCTTAAAGATCATGGAGTTTCAACCCTTCTGCCACAAGCAAAGAATCTTTCACTGGCAAGTTTTCTTTTTATAAACAATGAAAAGGTTTTCCTAAAATGCTTGTAAAAGAATGATGCTTCCAGTTATAGGCAGAAGATCTAAGTGATCAGAATCAGCCCTCAGTCCTTTTGACACTACAAATTCCAAGAAATACCAGGTTCCACTGGAGCAGGAATGAATTTCTGGTATCAAATGCTTATGGGCAAGATATCTGAAACAGCCACAGATGATTCCAAGGTGTTCAGCAATTTTTACTTCTTTGAGAATTTGTCCAAAGATATTGCACTGATAATGCTTCCTAATATGACCAAAACCATACAAAATAGATCCTGGAAGTCCACCTAGACACCAACCATGTGCTGATCCATCCAAAAAGAGATCCCTCCAACCCTAACAATTCTGTGATTCTGTGAAAAGCACTCCTATAGCTCCTGTGCCATATTTGACAATTCCATGTGGATGTGACAGACACCTGAAAAATCTCCAGTATCCCTAAATGCCTCTGTACAGCTGTCATGGCAGTAAAAATGTCTCACTCACATGCAGAAAGACTTGAGTTTTATCCTGCCCCACACAACAAAATCAAGAGATATAAAGGGGAGTGAAAAGTACCACGGAGGTGAACAGGTGATTTAAAAAAAAAAAAAAAATCTAAGAATTTCTTTTTTAAGGTGTAGCTTTTGTTTACATTCCCTTTGGATTCCATGCAACTGAGAGCAACATATAATCAACACAAGAGGCCTGCAATGTTGTAAGGCAAAGGAGGCAAAAAGAAACAACATCTGTCTTGATTGAACTTTGACAGCAGTAAATGGAAGCAAAACAGTCAAAAGCAGAATTTTGGGTGTCATTGAGGAGAATGATGAAAAAGTGAATATTCAACATATCACTGAATAACCAAGACTATTTTTTAGCCCTTGTACTAGAAGAATAAAGTAAGTAAAATTGCAGAAATGACAGAAAGGATAATATTTACTGCTGAGTCTTTGAGATTGTATTTACAAATGCAATTCACAATAATTTTTCAAATATCAATATTCCTTACCTGTTTTTTGTATTCTACATCTGTGTGTAAAATGTGCCCCTCATCACCTTTGTTGGTGTAAGCCTCTGCTGTAATGGGAACACAGGTACTGTGGCTGGTCAAAATTTCTTCATATTTCCTTGCTAGTGATGAACTCTCTTCCATGTGGCAATGCTCTATGTCAAAGCAGCTGCTGTCTATCTGCTTTCTGACATCTGTCATGGCATAATTAGTAACCTCTATGCTTTTCCCAGAAACTTCTGCCAAAGTCTTCTTTTTGTCTGCTCTTCTGAGGCTTCCTCTCATTCTTTTGCAGCAGTGATCCCAAATTCTGTCTTTCACAGCCTTCAGGCTCCTGTGAATCTGTGCAATGGCAATCTGGTATTTAGTCCCTTCTGCAGGCCCCTCTTCTCCCTCTGGGCTGCCATTGTTGAACGAACTCAGCAGCAAAGCAATGAACAGGTTGAGCACCTTAACACAAAGTAAGTTGGAGACACTATTGCTAACAGAAAAGACACTTCAGAGACCCTCAAACTCGATTTCATTAACCACTACAATGAAATTATTTACTATCATGCTGGAATATTGTTATAGAATGATATGGCTCCTTCTGGAAGGAATGGCAGGAGAAAAAAGGAGGGAAGTGAGAGTTTAGGTACATCAAATATATTTAACATGCTTTGATGTCCATAGTATGAGGAGGCAGACATGGAGAAAAACAGCAGGCAATGATGAATTTTAATTACAACACCATCAAAAAGGATCTGGTATAGACCAACAAACCAAGCAGATGAAAAATATTTTGTCTGCCTGTAAATTTACATTAGATCCAGTATAAACCCAAAAATCTGGGTTCTGTGATAACATAAGGGCAAAGTGTTAAACATTTAAAGCACTCAAACAGTTTGGTTATTTGGTTCTATCAACACAAAAGATGAAGAGATCTGACACCAAATTATGATAAGCTCTGCACTTCTATACTGTGGTTAGAAGGAATAATTTTATTTTGTGTCCGTGTCTTGTGAGAGAAAAAGAAAGAAAGGGGAAAAGGGGGGAAAAAAAGGAGACAGAACAAAACCATGTCAAGTGACACCCAGAAAAGAGAATAAAGGGAAAACTTTTCAAACAGTAAAGTTTGGCTTCAAAGAAAAAAGTAACTGGATGCATTCAGTAGGGATTGAAAATTGACTTGAAACTCACCACCAGGTTTCCTAGCACCAGGACAAGCAAGAAAATGACGAGACATTTATTTTTTCCAGCCACTTCCATGCATTCCCACATAGTTTCAATCCATTCTCCACATAATATTCGGAATATAATCAGGACTGAATGACTAAAATCTTTCATATGCCAGCGTAATTTGCCACTGGGGCTTATTTTACAGGAATTTGTTTCATAGTCACTGCCCAAAATCTGCATTCCTACTACAGCAAAAATAAATATAGTGATTGCCAAAACCAGAGTGAGGTTACCCAGGGCACCAAATGAGTGTAGAATTATTTTCATAAGACTATTTAAGGCTGGCCATGACTTTGCCAATTTGAAGATCCTGAGCTGTAAATAAAACACAAGGAAATAAAACAATTAAAAACAGCCTAGAAAGCCAGACCCCACATTTACCATGTCTTTACTGTGGTAATATCACTATTTTTTCCCTAAAGAAAGCATTTTAATTGTTTTGATGTAATTAAAGTCACTCCAGTTAAAAGCTCATGTTGTCTTACTACTTGCCAATAAAGAAAACAGGTTTAACATATAAATCAGTAAAATAATAGGAGGGTATTTCACTATACAACACAAGTACTTTTAATTATTTTTTATAAATAATTACCAGCCTGAAAGGTGATAGATTTGTTCCAAAGCTTGCTAGGCCAATTAAAACAACCACACTATCAAAAACATTCCACTTGTTCTGGAAATAGTAGTAAGGATCTAGAGCAATGATTTTCAAGATCATTTCTACAGCAAAAATCAGGGTGAAGATCTGGAAAGACAAAAATGAAATCCAGAAAAAAAAAGTCACTGGAAAAGTCTGTCTCCTTAGGGGACTGTTTCAGCATAAATACAGGGTTACAACTCCATTTTCACTCTATATAGACCTAACTTACCTCATCACTCAGAGAAATCAGGTGTTGGTAATACGAGTCCATGCCAGGGTACTCCATAGCCAGGAATAAGGTATTCAAGATAATGCAAACCATGATTAAGAGATCAACAAATGGATTCAAAATTACCAATTTCATCTTCTGTTTGACTGCTCTCCAGAATGGGCAACAATTCCAAATTAGATAATTTTGAGGGAAATTTTTCCAAAATGTAGGACAGTTCAGTTTTTTGTCTGGTGGCAGACAAAGAGGGAAAGTCACATACAAATAATCCTTTGCAGAATATCACAGAATGAAAATGCAATCATTCATTGAAAAGATTGAAAACTCAATCTCACAACAGCAGAATGGCATCATTAAAAAAAATTGTTTACTCATCTGCACAAACTAATAAAGGCCAGGCAAAATTTACCCTTGGTAATTGTGAGTTACAAGAGATATGAGAATATTTGTCTTACTGAAATTTACATTTGGCAGCATAATTTCCCCTAGTGGCTTTTAAAATAATGGTGTTTGTGAAAGTTTGATCTCTCAGGTTGAGTTACACAATTACCACAGGAAAAAGAGGAAAGAATGACCTACTTGAATTATCTGTAAGAATTGTGGCTGCACTCATTAACCTCTGTCTCCTGACAGGATCATTGATAGCATCCATTGACACCTCATAGGACAGCAGGATCTGCCTCTTTGATTAGATAGACAGCAAAAGATAATATAATAAGGACACATGAAGATAGAATAATTACAATACAAATATTACAATATAAATTGCAGTACAAAATTATAGCCAGCATGAGATAAATATGCCTTTTCAAATACACATTATAGTGGAGCTTTAACTTGGTAAAAGAATGTAAAACAAACAAAAAAAAGCCACTAACAGGTGTTTGAAGACAAAGGACCTTTCATCAAACCAGTACAATATTTAAAATATTTCAAGAATTTTTTTCTTTCTGAAGTTATTTAAATTGCAGTTAAATGCCATTATAAAAGAAGCATACAAGTATTAACAGGGGGCAAGGGAAAAGAATCAATCTATCTTTCCAATGAATGATTAAAACAACAGACAAAAAGAACACTGACCATCAACTTGAATAAACTATTGGCTATTTAACTATGAATTACTGACTGCTAATAAGTAATAATGTATTAATGTGAAAAATAGTCACATAGTGAATACAAATTATTGGGGGGTTTAGCCCTATTAAGCCTATCAAGTTTTAACTAATATTGAATTGCCTAAAACCAGGAATGGGACTAATTTTGTTTTAATTAGAACCACTAGATGAGAAGGAACTTGACAGACTGGGAGCAGACAGATTGACCACATCACAATGCACTGTACCTTAGTGTTCCCTCTCAGCTCAACTGGATTTGCATAATTTTCTATTTTGGGAAGAATAAATTAAAAATATATCATAATGTTGCCTCAAACTCTTATGATATTATGATTTCTATTAACATACTCTGTAAAACTGTTATTCAGGGAATGAAACTGATATCCTTGGCCTTGATGGTTTAATAATAATTATTTCTCTTTGTCACTCTGATATTTTAATGAAAATCTAAGCAAAACTTAGGTGATAGAACTGTCAGAGAACAGACCTAAAAAATGAATTTATAATATAGTGCTAAAATGCTCATTTTCCCCTCTGTTTTTTTCTGAATCCAAATGGCTCAACTAGACTGGTCTAATCATGGCCAGTGCAAGTCACCCTTTCATTCTTTTCTCTAAGATTTGCTGTCTCAGAAAACAGAAAAACAGAAAAATTTGTGTGCCAGCCTGCCTAAAGTTCTCAGTGCTCTTGAAGAAATTCACAGATGTTAAGGAACTTTCAGAGTTGTGGTTTTGGAAAGGACAAGGACATTCACCTGCACTGAACTGGTTACTGCTGCTCTCTGATCTTTACCTGAAGGGAATAACTGGGGGTGAGAAGTCCTCTGACAAACTGGGATTTAAAATAGGGATGTGCACTAGAGAAACAATGTTCATAAACTCATTCTGTCCTACCAAAAAGCCTCTACCCAATATGCTTTTTTCTTTGACTTAGCACCTTTAGCCTCTCTTTTTATGATGAAGGTAGAAAGGACCTTGAGGAGTCCTCAGCTGCAGCAGAACTTGTACTACCAGCAGTTGTCAGAACATGGAATAAACTGCCAGGTTTGCTGCAGATTGTACTTATCTGACTAAAGGTAAAAATCTACATTGGGGAGCTCACAGTGCTTGGATCATGCTTTAGGTTTTCCTAGAGATACTCAGAAATTTGTCATTCCCTGGAAACAAAGAGGGGAAGGGACCTTGGAAATGTCTGAGGATGTTACTTCTGAGATATAAAAATCCAGATTACATTTGGCATCCACCTGTGCAGACTTTGTAGCTTTGCAGAAGTCAGGTCTAGCAAACAATCCAAATTTATCTCCTGTCTCATACATCTCCTGCAACACAGTTACAGACTTAAAAGAATGAAGTTAAATAGGAATAATCAGCTATAAAAAATGATTTTTATACTTACAGAAGATATGACACCTATTATGAAAAGACTTTTTTTTTTTTCTGAATAGGTACAATAAAACACTACCATGAGCTGTGATACAGCACTTCCTTTAAGTGCAGCAAAACTAAACTAGGTCACAAAATTGAATTATATTCTTAACACAGCAGGGGAAACATTAATGACACTACAAGAAGCAAATGCTTTACTAAAGGAGATGATGGGGCAGCTGATGCCAAGTGTGTGATTTGGATTCCTCCAGTTCAAATATATAATTTATTATAGCTAGGATTATGGACTTTAGAAGAAATTCTGACCATGATGACTGTCAGAGTGCGAATTTAATAAATTTTAGCTGGGATTATATGTCTGAGAAAGACTCCCCTTCAAGGATACTTTTCAAACAGACAGAAGTAGGAACATTACTTCTCTAAGCTCTGCTATGGGAAAATTTCCATTTCCTGTGAGATAGGTGGAACAATTCTGATTTTCTCTCAGAAGCAAAAGAGAATTTGTCATGAGATGAAACCAGTATAAGGGCATTAGAAGCTTTCTTTTAAGATATTGTTGAAAATAATTAAGTAATATGGATAATTACCTGAGAATTATTTTGAAAGATACAGCTCAAGATTAAAAAGATTACAAAGATGTTTACAAAGAGCCAGAGAAAGATTAAAGTTGGGATGGTCTTCTAGAAGATACAGTATTTTGTCAGTGGCAAATGTACTGTGGAAAAAATCTCCAAAATTAAGCAAAGGAAGAATAACAAGTCTTAATAATAAGTTTCTTAATGGACTTAAAAATGAGTGGTCAGCAGAGGAGCCAGAAATCACTGCTGTTAACAAGATGTGAAACAATACATGTGAGAGTCAGCCTAATATTTAGATATCCATGTTTAATTTATCCATGTGTGCAATGCATTTAAAATCCCAGTACAGGGAACCCATATATTTCTGATAAGCTTGATCCCCATAAATAAATGTTTCTGAAGCCATTTGAGATGATCTATTGAGACTATCTATTTGGTAGCTGAGACATGCACAGTAGCAGACAAGGCACATAACATCTGTGCCCTTCCATAGAGGAGGTGAAAGCCAAATAACACACTAGAAAAGCTCTAATGCCACTAGGTATCAATTTGTGAACTAAAAAATTGAATCTCCACTTCACTCTGGGAGTCTAGAACCGAAAACAGACATACAAACCTAAAAATCTCAAAATATTCAAACACTGGAAACAATCCAGTTGCCTAATTCTAGGAATTTAGCAACATATGAGATGCTGCAATGTTTATGAGATACCCACAAAGTGCTGGAAGATGTGCCACAGATATTGAACATCCAACACATGCAAGAGCATCTAACTGGTACCAGATGCTTAAAGTGAGCAAGTGAATCAGACATCTTCATACTGAACTAAACCCTATCCTAAATATTTAGGTCAGACAATTAGCTGTCTGTAGAAAACAATATTAATTAAAAAAAAAATAGAATAGTTAGGTCTTTAGGGAAACTCTAAAACTTAAGAATTGTATGCATTTATTTCTGCAGCACAAACAGAGATGTTGGCAGATGTTACCACAGCTCCCAGAGCACAGGTCAGTGACGTGCTATAAATGCACCACTGACAGCCACTTCCAACTTCCCTTTTAGGTGCAGGTAGTGCTGGCTCCCTCTGGTCCCAAAATCTCATCCTTGATTTCTCATTTCATATGCAAATCTGATTAATGTAATTTCTATTTCAAATACTTACAAGCTTCTTGTGGCAACGATCAGGCTGTGAACGAAATATTTGCTCCTCATTTTCCTGGTCATCTAAAATTAAGTTTTGCCTTGAAGTAGGTGTTTCTTTATTACTCTCTTTTCCTTTGGAATTTCTCAAGTCAGCAACTGACATTTCAGATCCAGCATGCAAGGCCTTACTGCTTTCTTCCACAGCCAACATCTGTAACAGGAAAAGTAAAATATATCTGTTTGTTAATTCCAGGAAAATACCAATGCATGGACTAGGATCATATATGTGTAATTATTATGCTATCTGAATTATTTGCACTGACAATTCCTAGGTTTCAAATGTTAAACTGACATAAAATGACAGGAGTACAAAATGCTATTCACAATTCTGAAAGACAAAGTAAGATTACCTGTGAGCTACTGTAATTAAAGTCTGCCCTTGTCACTCTAAATATTGTATTTTATCTCTGATTTACAGACTATTATAGCTTATCCTTTTACTTTCCTTTTCTTGCTTTGAAAAGGACCTTGAATCCAAGACAGCAGAAGACTAAGGGCTCAAACTAAATCCTAAAATGTTACATTTTCCTAAATCTTAATCCTGTTGAAAGAAAAATAAAAGGAAGGAAAAAGAAAAATGGAAGAAAAGTCTAAGAAAAGCCTGGCAATGTGGAAAGTCAGGCAGAGAAACATTACAGAGCTGCCAACAACTGTAGAGGAGGAACTTGATAAAATGGTGATGCCTTACCCTTTAATGATGAAATCTGATAGTTCTATAGAATATTTGGTTGTCCTCTTACAAGTCTGACTTTTCTGACTCCTAGCAGTAATATATTTCATTTAAGTGTATCCACTCATGCTTCCTTCCTGCAGTAATATCAGGAAGGGATATCCAGAGAAAGGAATTTTTGGACACAGCAATAATGCTACTGTAAAAAAACAGGGCAAACTATGGAGTGCAGCAGTCATGCAATACCATGAAAGTCACTTTCTTGCCAGAAAGCCATTCCTATACAATGTCAGGTCTGCAAATCCTAAAGCTTAACATGTTTTAACTTGGATTTATGATGGGTATTATGTATTTAAACATAGATATATATGCATATATGCATTTGTAAAGACATAAAGAGAAATCAAGTGTCAGAAAGTATTTTAAGAAGCCCATGTTTAATTCAAAATCCATTATTTCCCTAATTCATGAGCAGAAGAAAACAAAAGGAACTACAGATTATACATGACAATTTACAGACCTGTTCCTTCTCTATAATTTGTTTGGCATCCTGAAGCAGTTTTTCCTTTGCCTCTGTTTCAGCATGAGTAGCTCTATTTTCCTCTTCATATGCCATAGTTACCACAGCCAAGATCAGATTGAAGAGATAAAATGAGCAGAAGAAGATGACTGCCATAAAAAAAAAGACAGAGGGCACTCCAGATGTACGGATGGTCTGTGAGGAAAAGGTAAAGGTGGTAATAAAGTCTTAACAAACTAACACTTACAAAGCAATTTCAAAATAATTTTAAACAATTTATTCTCCTATGCAATATGAAAGATTAATGTACTGCAGTGTTTTCAATAAACAACAGTAGGATCTGCTTCTGGTCTAAGTTATACATAAAAATGTCACGCACTGTAGAAAAAGAATTTAAAAATCCCATTCTTAAATCAAATATCTTTCAGCAAATCAGGCAAATGATCATCAGAGTTTAAGCTATGAGAAGACAACTTCATCTGTAAAGACATAAACAGGTGACTGTGGAAGAAATTAATGAAACTCAGTAATAAAGATGAAAGCTAGGATTATGCATACAGTCATGAAAGATGCTTTAATTACAGATATTTAGACTGATTATCTTATTCTTATTTTTTTAAATGGTAGCAGAGGAGATGGTTCAAAATTAAGCTCTGAGACATTAAAAACTAAAAATCACATGACCTTTAAATAGCAAAAAGATGTTGCATCCATTTAAAAAAGTCTCAGTTAATAAAGGGAAGGGAAAAAGAGTTAAAATGGACCAATATGACAGGTACAGAACAAGGCAGAGAGTATTGCTCCTCTCTGGCAAAGGCAATGTATAGATGTAAGGGATCCAGGAAGCTCTCTACAAGTATTTTTACATCATTTTTAAAAAAAAAACACAGAACTGAGAAGTTACATTCAGCTCTCAGAATCAAAACATAAAGGTTCCAATTTTTTTAGTACCATGCTGTCCAAAACGAATGTATTCTGAGCCAAAAGGTTTGGTGAGAACTCAGCACTTAAAAGGAAGACAGAGAATGTGACAAATCCTCACATTCCCTGCAGTAGCAGGGAGCTCTCTGCCTGGATCTGCTCCATATCCCAGTCCTTGGGTGGTTGCACACAAATAGTTAACCCTTATTTAGCTCTAAACTACTGACTCGAGCGTTGTCTCCAACAAAACTATGAGCATTCACAGCAGGATTGATCCCATCCAGTGTATGTTGGGTGGATGTGGCCAGAAATGTGAATTCTGTCCCCATCTGTTGCAGGCGGGTGGGGCAGTGACCCTGATCTCCTGGCACATATTATCTGCTCATGGGCCATCTTTAAACCAGCTGGGCAATCATCTTTATCTTCCCACAGCCCATCCTCCCTCCAGGAGATATCTCCTGTTAATGGCCATTGAGTCCCAGGGCATGACTGATAAAATTCCATCATCCCACTGGGAGATGCTCCAGCCAGGGGAGGAGCCAAGCCTTTCCTACCCAGATAAAAACTGAGATTTTGGACACCAAGGTACCTTCTTTCCACTGGATTCCAGAGGAAAGCCAGACCTTTCCACATCATCCCTGCACCTTCAGAGGAAACTGCACCTTCTCCAGGAGCACTGCTGCAGCTGAACCACATCTGCCCCTGCAGGAGGATGCAGCCACCATTGAATGGGACTGTGCCAACACCCTGACTGACTGACGGGTGTCAGCTTGGATTCTGACTCTGGCAGGGTTTGGGATTGTTCTTTGTAATACTGCATTTCTATTTTAATTTTCCTAGTAAAGAACTGTTATTCCTAATTCCCATCTCTTTGCCTGAGAGCCCCTTAATTTCAAAATTATAATAATAATTTGGAGGGAGGGGGTTTACATTCTCCATTTCAAAGAGAAACTTCTGCCTTTATTGGCAGAGACCTGTCCTTCAAACCAGGACACAGTGTCACTTGAAAAAGGTGACAGCTCAGTCACTTGACTCTATTTCCTTAATACTGACATTGATTTTAAAAGAAATTTGGTGTCAGTAATGTTAAAATACAGACTTTTGTAGTGGACATAGCTAAAGCAATTCCAGCTGGTAAAAAAGCACCCACTTGTCTGTAGAGACGCTCCCAGGAGTCCTGGGTCATCAGACGGAACACAGAGAGGAAGGCCCAGCCAAAATGGTCAAAACTTGTATAACCAAAGTCAGGATTGTTCCCAATCTTCTCACAGGTGTAGTTTTTTGGACACTCTGTACTAACGACAAAAGAAATGTTAGACAACACTTATGTGGAGATTCTACTGAACCTGAAAGCCTCCAATACACAGTGACAAATAAAGATTTGTTCAGTTTCTCTGAAATGAGGTTTATTATTTCCCAAAATATTCCTGCCAGAAGTGCTGATTCATATCTGAGCATCCCAGAGAGCCATTTGCTAGCAAAGAAAACTAGACAGAAATCTTAGTTTTGGACTAGACCAAAACTCTCACTGATGTAGGATACGTCCAAACAAATACACAGAGAGGGGAAAAATGGAAATACCTTTACTTTTAAATAATTCACCAGGATGAGGAGAGGAGAATTTATTAATATCTAAAAAGTCTTTAGTGATTTGTTCCCCTTCTCATTTGTATCATTCCACCTTACCATTATACTCCCAGTGGTTAGCAACAAAATACATATAAAATTGGCTGCTCCTTGTACTTCGTTCTTTTTCTGGTGTGAAATATCTGTTTTTTAATTTAATAACACACTCACTGATCAATTTCCTCCTCCTGAAAAACCATCACCGTTCCTTTAGACCAAAAATAAAACCACAGTTCATCTGGAGGAAAAAATTAAGTAAGTACTAAAACTGCTTTGTTCACTTACTTGGGTTCTCCAGTGTATCCACAAAGCAATATTTCAGAAGAGTCTTCCAATCTGTAGCAGAGCTCTAATGAAAAAAAAAAAATCAAGGAATCATAAAATCAGAAGTTTTCAGTTTCTACAGCTTTCTGACAGCAATCCAGACATTTCTGCATTTTATAAACATTCTGATGGATCAAACCTCTGTGAAAGATCCTTTGCCAGCAAAGGGCATACAGGACTGATTCTCAGCAGATCTGTCTCTCTGACAATTTAAAATAATAGTGACAATGCACAACTAAAAGTATAAGATTTTATTTGATCTTTGATAAAAATAAGAACCTCTATGAGAAGTAGACACAATCCATGAAATACAAAGTAAGTGATAGAAAAAATCATTCTCTGTGGAGTACCCCTAAAATTAAGATCCCTGCACAATGCACAGATAAAGAAGAAAATGCTTATACTAAATTCAGTTCTTTCTATCCCACAGACTGCTGATCTTTCTCCAAATCCAAGGTTCACTAATCCCATATTCAGTTGTCCCAGAGACTTCATACTATTACTTGGAAATAGGACAAACCTTCTTGGCAGAAATACATGCAACTATATTTTAACATCTCTGTGGAAAAGTAATACATACACAGGAAGATACACAATTATGTAAAGAGAGAAATGAAAAACATTTACCTTCATCATTTGGTACATATATCTTGGGATCCTTACAGAATGAGTCATTGTAGAGAGTTTTATTGAGGACACATTTGGATTTTAGATTGCCCATAAAAAGCTGGAGGCCTATTAGTGCAAATACACTCAAGCAAAATACAGTCAGGATCAACACATCCACAAGCTTCTTAACAGACTCAACAAGTGAATTTACGATGATTTTCAGACCTAGGAAAATAAGATCCAATAACATGGAAAGTGAGAAAAGGAATGCAATGTTCTGTAGGACAAGAAACAACAGCTGCAAGTTTGTTAAAGACCAAGGAAAGGTATTGATGTGTGGCTTTGACACTAAAATTAAGCACCTTCAATGTTTCAATCCTGCTATAATTTCATAGCAAAATCAAAAAAATATGTGAAATGACATGGAAATGGCAAAGTTAATATATATCATGACCATGAGATACATAGTAATTTACGGATTTTCAAGTGAATTTTTGCAGTTGGACTCTGAAATCATTCTTTGGTACCCTAATTAATGACATGACACAAAAATATTGAATATCTGGATAGCATGCGCAACATACTGTTGAAAGTATTACACAAAATCCAGATAGTGGCTGTGGTCAGTAAGGAAATAAATGACAGTCTCTCAGATTGTGAAATCAGCATTCTGGGAAATAAAGCAGAGAAAGTTAAACTAATGAGGTAGAACATGAAAGCAGAAATATGGTGGTTCAAATATATTATTTTAAGAGAACATATTACAGACAGTGGGCTGCTCCAGGAAGACAAATTAAAGAGACAAAGGCACTGGGCTAAATAAAAATGTACATCAATTATGGGATAAAAAAACGTAGAATATAAATTTGCCTTTTTCAAAACAATTTGAAGGAAAGATGATTTTAAAAATTGTGTTAGGGTGCTGCTGAGGGTGCAAAACAGTCCCACCTTGGGATTCCTTGGGGTCACAAAAAATGACTAGAGAACTGGAAGACAAGAACAGGAGTGGAATTAGAATTTGCATTCTGGTGAAGCAGAGAGAAAATCAGTAAGATGTGCTGTTCCTCACCTGGTATTACTGAAATAGCTTTCAAAGTCCTCAGTACTCTGAAAGTTCGAAGAACTGAAACATTGCCAACACTCTGAAATGCAGTAATGTACCTGTAAAATTAACCCAGACTCAACTGAATGACAAGGATGGAGCTTCTCAAACCACTTGCTTATGGAACAGGCAGTAATGAATACACTGCAGAAAATAAACAGGTCAAATATGCCCTAAGATATATGCCTAAAATTAGGAATCTTGGTCCATTTCTAGGCATGGATATAAAGTGATGGGGCTTTGGAGCAGTACCTATGAATAGAAATACAGTAAGCTCCTACTTGGTGTGGATTTGGATGCTTTAACTTTGGAAGAGTTTATCCATCAAAATGTCAAATAAATATAAAACTGTCAATGTCATAACCACACTCTTACTGAGGCTTCTCTCATGAAAGTACATGTTGCAGCTATCTCAAAAAAAAATACACACTCCAGAAGGAAGTCAAGCAACAGTAGATTTATAATGTGTTTATTCTGTACCACATGTGTCATTTTAACCTTTAACAGTCAGTGAGAACTTGAGTATTGCAACTTGTTTCAATTTTAACATTTCAACAATTTAAAAATTCCATCAAATCAAAAGTATCTTAAACCACTGCATATTCTAACAGCATTTTAACAGGTTACCCCAAATTTTCTGAGACTTCTTTCATGTCAGAAAGGACATGAATTGTGACTCATCTCATGACAAGGTCATAACTTGTAACAGAAATCCTCAAAAAATAAAGTCTCAATAACAAACTCCAAGACAACAGTGGCTGGAAAGGCAACCTCCCTCTCAAAGCATGACTTTGTCATCAGCAGATCAGAGCATATTGACTTTGCCTAGTCTGTAAGACTGAATAATTATCAAGTACCTTAAGCAATAATTACACTTGAGTTAGCAGTTGAGCTAATTTCCAAATAGTTTTCTTAAGACTTGAAAAAAAAATAGGTGGAAGTAATATATTGTAAAGTTGATTTAATTAGGGGTGCAGGTAGGGAAAAAGGACCATAAATTAAATTTTTCATGCAGCTGTTGGGCTGTCTTGTGATAGCTGTAACTAACAGTAACTATCTAGTGGTAGATGTTGACAATTAACAATATTTAAGCTCCTTAGCAATTCATTATTACCCATAAGAATAATTCATACACATACAGATGTGTGTGATGGCACCTGTGTACATATTACCTATTATTTACAAATTAGGAAAAACCTACATGTAATGTTACAAACCACTCCCTTCTTTTTTATTATGCCACCTGACAACTTCATTTGGTGCCTTTAGCTCTCATTGTAGGAAAAAAATATTATTCTCTTTTTGTCTCTGTGCTGTGCACTTCAACTGTGTTCCTGCTCTGCAATTGTTTTTTCATGTGAGTTTTATTCTATTTAGTTTTTTGGTATGTGGAATTACAGATATATTCACTGCATCTTTTTTAATTCTGACATCTTTTGACATGTGAGGAGCAAAACTATATAAGGTGCACAGAGAAATAATGTGTGCTCTGCTTCTTTACTTCTTACCCACTATGTCTTAATTTTCTAGCTCTGTTTTGACCATGACTGCGTGCTGGAGTGGTGCTTTTATAAAAATATCTATTTAAACTCCAACATCATCTTCCCAACAAGTGAAGGCTATTTCAGAGCCTATGAATTTGTATGCTAAGCAAGGTGTTTTCTTCCTTGAGCATCACTTCACCCTGGGATTTCATCTGTTATTTACCAGCAAGTCATTCAATACCTTGTGACCCATTTTGGACCCTTCTCAAATGAGTTTCATCTGATCTCGAGTACAGCTAAGATAACATAAAGAGGCAGGCTTTGTTTGGGTTGTTTATGCAATTACTTCTTCACAAAATGCAAATATAGACTAAATTAAGAACAATCACACAGTTCCAAGATGAGCTTTTCATTTAGGTCTTACTTTAAATCTTGTTTTTCTCTTTGCAGACATGCAAACTGTGATTCAAGCACAGTTTAGCAGGGAGGATGCCAACAACTGTAAGGAATTTCAGCAACACCAAATGGTATTTTCTCTGTGTTTTTGTCCCCTCAGTGTAAAAGAATAACTGAGTTTTACTTACATTACAATAATAATAGAAAAATCCAAGCAGTTCCATGGATCTCGAAGAAAAGTAAATTCATTCCAAACAAATCCTCTTGCTACTATTTTAATCAATATTTCAGTAGTATATATGGCAGTGAAAACATGTCTGAGGAGGAAAGTGTATATTAAAGTTACAGAAATAAAAATATTAATGAGACTGATGCACATTCAGGCACATTTCTACCTTTTCTCTGATTTAGTCCCTGCATGGAGAGAAATGTAGAAAATGTGAAGAAAATAGGTCAGGTTGCATTACTTTCAAAAGCATCATGGGGACAAAATATCTTCCTGAATTTTAGTAAATTTTCCATGTAAATCTAAAAACACAAACATTCACATAAGGATATCATTCTATTTTTGGATGAAGGATAGATCACATTTCCTTAGGAAACATTTTTAAGACTGTGTTTATGTTCTAAAGCAGGCTGGAAAATTTCAAAGCCTCACCATTCTGGCAGAACAATAACAACAAAGATTTATTTCAGCCTGTAAAGTTCACACATTTTATATACTTATTCTGACAAATGCTCCATAACTAAAAGAAATCCTATAGAAAATTAAGTTATCACCACGCTTACCCCAAAATAATAGGAATTAAAATTACAGAACTTCTGAGGCTCCAGGCACATTTTCCAGATTTAATTCTGGAACATTAACTCAAGTTACACTGGATATAGTGCACAAGTACAAAAGGAAACAAGACATTACAAATAAATGACTTCCTAGTAGGAACAACTGACTTAGGAGAGTCACCAGGAAACAGAGGAAAAAACAGAATGAATATTTATTCCTTTATAGCTTTTCCATGAGGCAACCATAACAGACATTCAGGTTATTGCTGTAGAATGAGAGATATTAAGTTAAAATCCTGCTGCACAGTCTCTCAAAAAGATTTAACCCTCAAAAGGAAAAACAGGCCAACCTTCTCTGTGACAACAGATGGCAAAAATTAGGCAAAACAGAAAAAAGGGCATTTGGTAAGAGCTTCTAAGAAAAAGTACTGAAGCTCCACAAAAGACTGTGTGATAGAATAACAATCCTCAGCCTTCCTCAGAGGTCTAGCTGAGAATTTTCAAGCCCCAGAATTAGATCACCACATTATCTAAATTTTTCAGTCCCACATGTTAATATCCTTGGAAAATAGTGAGCACATGGCCACTGAGGTACTTACTCAGTCCAGGAGGCTTTTTCAAGAAGTTGAGGGATAGTCATAGCCACACAATTGAGTAACACAGTACATGTAATAATGCCAATAAACAATGTGAATACTAAGTTAAGGAAAAAATGCTACATTATAAAAAATGAAGTTCATACAATTCGCTGATTTCCACACACAAAAATCACACAAGTATTCAAATAATTCCTTTTCATTTAAATATGCCCAGAACTTTTCATGGGTTTGCCAAAGGAATTTATGAGAGAATCACAAATTAACCTGAGTTGGAAGGGACCCAAGAGGATCATGGAAATCCAATTCTCATCCTAGCACAGGACTCTCCCAAGAATCCCCCTCCAAGATCAAACCTTCTCAGCTGTGTAAAATTCATGTTTTAAATATAAAAATGAATTATCTGCATGGGGAGATGGTTTTGGAAGTTAGGACACTAGTGGGACATAATATGCTTGACATGTTCAGCCATGTTTACCTGAAAAGACCTATTTCCACTAATTACTAATTCCAAATAAAAGCAGAAAAAGCAGAAACAGAGGAACAGAATGACAGAAAATGGCACAGAATATTTTAAATTTCAAATCAGGGAAACCATTGAAAGGATATGAATGGATCAGAATTTTAATTGCTGCTTTTCTGACTGGATTAAAAGGACCAAATATAAACAAGGCAGGTGTGGCAGTAAACCGGAAAATCGTCCTCCTTTTATTTAGCACCATAAAAGTCTATTTAAAAAAAAAAGATTCAAAGTATATGAAACACTTGAATTAGAAATTTCTGCTAAAATTATATGTTCAGTTTTTCAAGTCTGCATCTAGAGCTGTATCTAATTGCAGTTAGGAGTACAGCTTTCCTTTATTCTTACTTGGAGCTGTGACCTGATTATACACATTTTGAAGGAAAGAGAGCAGCTCTATAGAAATTCATTATTGCCTGAGAAGAAGAAGCCATAATGGGAATGAATATGAAGAGCAAGTAGTCATATTCACTTGGTCAAATAATTAAATTACTACTCTGGGACTGTAACAATAGTCTTAATACCTTACTCTTCGACAGTTTTATAGGCTACAAGATATTATTTAGATACACAAGATGCACATTGTGTAGCACTGCCAAAATCATGGACAAAGAAAAAACTTTAATTTTGAAATATCTCTACATTGTCATGTAACACTGTAAATTCCCTCTAAGATACCTTAAGGTCCATGCAGCTCAGCATTTTTGCCATACAGTAAAAATGAAATCTCTTGAATGAAAAACAGTTTCCTAACTTTAATATAAATTTCTTCAACTCAATCAAGCTCAGTTCTTCTGCATCAATAGTATCACTTTGATTACTTTGAGAAAAAAAGTATCTGGAAGATCAAAGCATGTTCTGTGATAAAATTATTACACTCCAATACCTTGCTGGCATATATTAAAACAGCACCTGGGACTGGATGGAACCTTCTGCTCTTCAGATCAAGTCTTCCTTGACAGTAGCAATAATTTAATTTAAGAATTTAATTTAGAAGGCATTCCTAGACTATCTACTTTATACACTATTATAGTCAGCATCACCAAACACTTTGGAGTAGCATGGAGTACATAAATATGGAACAATAAACAAAGCCAGTGAGACATAAAGTTACAAAAAACTAATTTATGACAATGAAAAAACATGGGTTTGCTACACAGAGTAATGGAAATATCTCAAACGTGCCTCCCTTTATCTGTACAGTATTTGTAATTCTGTCAAAATATCTGCAGTTCCAGTGTGACTGACTGTTGCACAGGCACTGTTTATACAACAGGGAGTTCAGCCCCACAGGCAACAGACGAACTGCTCTGGAAAACAAAGCATCACTAATCCCAGAATATATTTACTATTAAAGTGTGCCAACTACATATCATGTTTTCATAATTAATTTTGATTCTTGACTGGAACTTAAAATACTTCTTTATTCCATAATGCAGAGCACACCTTAGAATTCCCCCCCAAAAAGTTGTCAGTAATGTTCAAAGGTCTGTCTACAGAAGAATCAAAACCCAGCACCTCCTGAATAGAGCTTTTACTATCCCTCAAGAGTTCAACACGTAAAAATTTAAAAAAAAAGAAATGCTTTGGGAAGTTTTAACCTTGTGATCACTGTAGTATGGATCAAAATCCTCCAGGGGCTCCCCAACTAGCTCTGCAGGAATGTCCCCATACAGAGATGGCAACGTTTTACAGATTTTCAGGTCAAGCTGAGGAGTAAGTTTTTTTTCAGCTCCTTGGTCCTTCTTCTTCTTCTCTTTAACTTCGACTTTCTCCTTTTTTTTGTTGGCAATCCTTTCCTCGATTGCTGCCAAAGACTCGGGGGTGAATCGTCGAAAACTGTTAGTTTCTGATGACCAAAATGAGATATCCATTTTTCCTTCTGAGTGCTTGTTTCCAGTACTAGAGGTAACTTAAGAAAGAAAGCTCTTGACAATTAGAAAATACCATAAATAACACCCAGAAATAACACACAGAAAATACCAGAAATAACACATATCTATTAGATAGATGATTTTTTGCTCCTCTGAAACTCCATGTCAAAATAGAATAGAATAAAATAAAATAAAATAAATAAAATAAAATAAAATAAAATAAAATAAAGTAGAATATGAATAGAGTATTTCAATTGAAAAGAACTTACAATAAGCATCCAGCCCAACTGCCTAACCAGTTCAGGGCTTACCATTGTAAGGCTTGGGCACTGCCCAAATGCCTCTTAGACATGGACAAGCCTGGTCAACGATCCATCTAGGAAGCCTGTTCCAGTTTTTGACCACCCTTTAGGCAAAGAAATGCTTCCTAGTGTCCCTTGTAAACCCTCTGCAGTGTGGCTTTGGACCATTCCCACATGTCCTGTCACTGGATCCCAGGGAGAAAAGCTCAGCACCTTATTCTCCACTTTCTCAGGAAGTCATAGAGAGGAACGAGGCCACCCCTCAGCCTCCTTCTCCCCAAGCAGACAAAGCCCTCAGCAGCTCCTCTCAGGGCATTCCTTCCAGCCCTGTCACCAGCTTTGGTGCCTCTGGACACACTCAAGGACCTTCTCATCCTTCCTAAATTGCAGGGCCCAGAACTGCCCCAGTGCTCCAGATGAGGCCACACCAACACTGGACACAGCAGGACAATCAGCTCTTCTGACCAGCTGGTCCTGCTGTGTTTGAGGCACCCAGGATATAAGGCAAAACCAACCAGAAGTACATTGATTTACAAAAATGAGTAATGAAAAACAGACCAAATAAAGATCAACTACTTAATCTGGATCTACCCTCTCTGATTGAGGTTACGGAGGAGATAATTTTTCCCTTTGCCTTTCCAGCTTGGAAGCATCAAAATCACATCTCTATCATAACTCTGACAATCACCTAATTGTTTCTCACTGTAGATTAAAGTATCAGCACCTTGCACCCCAGGTACTGCTCCTCTGTACTTCCTGGAAACACAATTTAGTTCCACAGGTCCCACCTCTAAGGCTCATCAGATCCATCCCCTCCACAGAGCAAGGCCAACACTGAATTCAGCTCAAGGCTTTGCCAGTTGCATTTTCAATTATTCTGCTCGAGGCTTAAATCACTGACAAAGGGGAAGGGTGGCAATGAGAAACACTGAGTACAAGGCAAACCACTGTAAGTATTCAGATCCTAATGTCAGAATTTACCACACTACTGTAGATGACAGCAATTTACATGATGCCAGTTCTCACCCACAAAAGATGAAGAAAATTTTGACCCATTATGGGATAATTTGTCCTTTGTGACTCACATCAAAACTGATTACTTCCATTTAATAAATACTTTTGGTCACGGCCAAGTCTTTTAAAACTGCATTTTTGATTGCTGAGATCCAGCTGTGCTGCTGCTCCTTGTGAGCTTGCATGTGGACCATGCTAGAGAACCAAAACTCCTTTGCAATTACAGCTCTCTTCTTTAGATGCAGATATATTTATCTTAAAAGAATATGCAAGCAAGAATGATTATGCAAAGATTTTGTTGGAGTTTATGGGACCTGGAAGGGTTTTTTTTTCTCCTCTGGGACTTTCCAAGCATGTTCAGATCTGATCAGGAACCGAACTCAGAGATCAGAATTTACTATGGTAACAAAATGGAAGTATATAACCAAAGAACATTTACTTTGCCAAACCACACAGACCCATTTCCAATCAAAAGTTCAAAAGATAAATTGAAAATCAAGATGTTCTTTTTTTTATTTTCAATTTTTAATAATTCTAAGAAGATCAATTTTATCTTCAAAGCAGTTTTAAGGACAACACAGAAGGTCAGCTTTTAGGGAACTACGTCAACTGAAATAAATGAAGCAAATAAAAACATAATTATAGTATTAAGGATTTCAGAGCTGAATTTAAGGGAAAAAAAAAAAAGACTGAGACAAAAGCATTGATTAAGGGCAAAAAGATGCAACACATTCCCTTCAGCAACTGTGGACCAGAAGTCATAATTGGACAAACATTCTTAGACATTCATGAGAGGACTTCTTCAGCAGACCTGTAGCAGAAATGTACTTGTGCTCACATGGAACAACAGACTTCTTGGTCTTTGATCAACTGCTAAGTATTTATAGATTGTGACTTGGGTTAGGAAAAAGGAAGCTAAGAAGATGTGACTGAAAAAATTTTACCAATAGAAAGAACTAAAATTATATTTAAATTTAAAATAATTTATATTTATATTTATATTTAAAAAGACGGAGTGACTACTTGGAATTCCTGAAGCTCAGCTAAACTCAGCCACCTCACCATATAGTGCTGAATTGGTCAATTTTTTAAGGCAAGACATTGACGTAGAGTGTTACTCTGAGAAATAATTTCAATTTTTGCATGGTACACGCATGGAGAAGATATAGAGCAAGTTTTCTCAGAAGTAACCTAAGCATGAGATTTATTCTAGAAACTGAGAGAAGAGAGCTGTGGGTGTGACTACAAGTCAGTGTAAAGGAATTGCAAGTCAGTATGTACTATGTCAATATGTTTCTGAAGCACATGCAAGACTACAGTTCAGATCTGTTAATTTCTAGTAGACCAAATGAAAGAAATTTGCATTTAAATGAAATTAAGAGTTGATAATCCTACAACAGGTTTTGATATCGCTGAACCTGTAGTAGAGACCAGTCCAGTCCATCAGTAACAGATACAAAGGCACTGGTACCTTCAGTTACTAAAGTACCTACAGGATCAGGGATGCACCTTCAAATTCAACTTTTTCTTTCAAATTAAAGTGGAAATGACTTGGTTTCCTCATCTTTAGAGGAATTGCATTCAGTGTACAAAGATAGGCATTGAGGTTAGTCTTGCTGGCTTAAGGGTACTGCGAAAATGACACTGAATATTTTTATGTCAAAACCCAAGGAATTCCAGATATTTGATGAAATTTGCTCAACAAATTACCTGCAAAGTAGAAAGGGATGAACAAAGAGTCATTAAGTGAAACAGACACTGGGCACTACTAAAGTACAATTTGCTACTAAATTGTCTTAAGATAAAGGGTTTTCGGACAATTTCCTAGAACAGCAAAGCAAAGGCAAAAATGAGTCTATTAATACAATGTTTCAGAGACATGAATTACAAAATGCTTGCTGGGGTACTGACTAATCACTAGAGATAACTAACAAATTTAGATTTTTAGATTGAAAGGCAAAATACAAACTCAAGCCTTATATACAACTCCTTGATTTGGCTCCGTTTCTATGAATTTCAGAATTCTTCAGCTCCCTAAAAGCAGAGTTCCTTTTAAATGTAGAACGGTTATACCCATCAAACTACTGACCATAAGATATCCAACAATCCACAAAAGTAGAACTGAAACTGATAAAACTGTTCATTAAAATACTATCAAAGTCAGTAAGGGGCATTTATGAGATGCTTCTCAAAATAGGAAAACTAGAAGGAACATAAATATAAAAATGTCCTTATTTGTGTTTCAATCTAGTTTTAGCATGGATTAAAACCAATTCTGAATGTCAAATTATTTCTATCAACTCCCTTGTCAAGGGCCACCCTGAATATTTCCTGTGAGAACCTGGATCTGGAAAAAATAAAGAGTAAACTAACTGCTAGTTGGTTTTTTGTGTGCATTTAGGATAGTCTTTCACAGAGGAATAAAGAATAAAGATGTGCTCACCCCTTCACCTGAAATAAGAAAAAAAATGAGAAAGCAGCTCACAGCAACACCTTATGAAACAAGACAGGAATTCCCTGTTTGCTGTTCTGTACCTTGCCAAAAGCTTCTGCTATCACCTACTCAGTTTCAATAAGCAGAAAAAAAATTCTGTTCCTGATCACCATTTTCTTCTATTTAACTGCCAGTGATGGTGAACAGATTTAAGACTTCAGTCCTTAATAAAATCCAACTTGGACATTTTACAGGACTACTGCTGTTTCTAAAATACAAGATCATTTCTTCCACACAGCACTTCGTCCCCCACTTTTCGCTTCTCACTTGTCACCCCATCTCAAGAAAAAGTTTGTGTTTGGATGGCTTGGATAAATATCTACAGTGCAGTTTTTGGGGGATTTGGTCTTTTTTGAGGGGGGTTGCTTGGTTTGATTTTTTAACACCTGTAATAGACAAAGTTATTCACAGTATCAATATCATATCATGTATCATATCATATCATATCCTCACTCATAAGTTCCAAAATCAGTATGCAATGTGCTCAACTGTGAATTATTTAAACATCATGAAAAAAAAATCACTCACCAGTACCTTTGTGAGAAAAACATTCCAGACTTGTGTAGGTAAAGAAATTTTAGTATGCCAAGTTCAGTGTAACTAAGATTAGATAATACTAAAGCAAATTTGAGGAGTACTCTGCATGAGGTGAAATAACAAAACCGAGCAGTCAGTAATTAATATGATAATTAATATGACAATTACTAATAGCAATATGAAAAGTATATCAATGCTCAATAAAATGTTTCACTGACATGTAAATTATAGGAAGAGCTACATGTTTACAGCAATGTAGTGGTTTTACATTAATGACAGATCTTTTTAAATAGATGCTCCCTGTACCTCAAATAAAACCACATCTAATATTTGGAAACATGTCTGCACATATTTTATTTATATATAGACACACACACTTGTTTACATATATCCCCAAATATTTTGATCAAAAAGACCCAGAATTAAATTAGGGTAATCAGCAATGGAGTTTTCTCATAGTATGCAAATATTTAGCAAAACCAAAATACTTACAATATCTCCTTCAAAATAAAGAAGCCTTCACTGATTTCTGAAGGTAATGTTGGCTGGCTGTTATCTCCAAGGAGACAGAAAGTCTTGATTTTCTCACCTTCACCTTTTCATTCCCAACAACATCATTTCTCCTGAGCCAGCTCCCATGCAGAAAGTTTTCTTTGTAGTGGGATGCCTGTGGGAGGGATGGAGGGAGGAGCTTGGTTGATTTGCTGAAAACAGTAAATGAAATTTTGTGCTCTCACTGACAACTCTGTAAGAAAGAGAAAAGTGCTTGGGTGATACTTTTGAAGAATGATTACCTAAATATTAATCAATAATTTCCTTTCTGCTGAAATCATAGCTATATTTATTAAAAGCAAAGATGGATTTTTGTTCAGCTGGAAATACATGTGAAAAATGGTAAGAAAGCAAAAGGTTTCTTATTTCACATTTCATTCCAAGATTTTAACCATGGAGATATGCATTAAATATTGGCACAAAATTTGCCTGTCATTAAAAGCTTTTGGTTAGAAATTAGAGTATATATTGCTAATTTTTCATTTGTTAATTTCTGCTTTTTATTATTCCCATCATTCTGATGTATGTTCAATACATCTTATACAGAAAAAAATCTGAAATTCAAATACACTATCTGTTATACACAAAGCCAGAGCCCAAAATAAATTCAAGAGCATATGCCATAATCCATTAAAACATACAAACCTTGTTGAGCAAAATGAAAATCACAGCATTTATCCTCATATCTGAAATTACTTATATCTATCTTTTAAAAAGTGATGTATAAAGCCAGCTAGCAACAGGTATTGGACAGTAACACACACCCACATTCATGGTAAGCCCTAATGCTAAGTAGAGTTATTTCTCTTAATTACATCAACAGAACCCATTACTGTCTGAATTTCTTTTCTTTTTTTATTAAGTAGAATATAAATCTTTCCTATCATCTTTCCTGATGATAAGAGAGTTACTCTGGGTTTTGCTGGAAGAATTCTATTGAAGGAACTGCTCTGTCCTTAAAAGCCAGGCAGCACTAATGCACACAAAGAAACAAACAGTGATTAAACATTTTTTGGGATAGGTACAACTGCAGATGGTTTTAAAAGAAATAAAACTCTAAATGTTCTGTGGTGCAAGCAACAGGACATTTTAAGTTCCAGTGTAAATTATTTTCCTAGAAAGCAAGATTATGTTCTCAAGACAAGTTCAATTAAGAGAGCAGAATTTTAAAGATCACTCAAGCATTACTCTAAAAAGGCACTATAACTGCTACATTTACAATGCTGTACCAGCTAATACCACAAAATGCAATAAAGATCCCTACCTGCATGTATTTATTCTGCTGTATCTTCTCCATCCATCTGTCCCAGAGAAAAATGGGGCACAGGGGATAAACACAGACCTCAGTACGGCAAAAAGAATTGCACTCCTCCCTTACACTCTAATGTTTAAAATCCAAAAAAGCCAGAGCTCAGAGAACAAGACTTTTTATCTTCAGCAGTTTAGGACCCACAGCTAACCACAAAACACTTAGACAAGTTACTTTGCTTGTGCTACAGTGGAAAATTTCCTTTCTCCCATTAGGAAGGCAGTTTCTTACAGTGGGGAGAGGGCAGAAAACCAGCCTCAGAGTAACAACACTCTCTTCTTCCCTTTTTCGTTATTATTCCTGAGGAAATAGGAGGAGGAAAACTGAAGAAATAAAAAAGCTGACGTTTAACAACAAAAAGATAATGTTTGTTATATAAAACTGCTAAAATTAAATTCATTACAGAAATTACTGTTAATTTATTCACCATGCTCTTGACATGGATCCGTTTCCTCCATTAACTGCAAAGTACTTTTTCCTTTTTATTGTCAGAGCACAAGACAAATATTTCTTGTTGGTAGCATTAGCACACCACCATTAGTTTAATGACTAAGAGTGCACAGATGTCAAGAGCTGAAAAAAACAGATTTTTGCATAATTAAATGTATCTTGTAACTGTGCCATAACTCTAAACATTAGCTGCTGCTTTAAATTACAGATCAGAAATGCAGTCATGAAAGATATCAAGCATCTGACAACTCATGCACACTGCATGACCCTCTTATCCTCAGATCCCCTCTCCTCCACTAGCTTCCACCTACTGAGAAATGATCTGTGGTGCAATCCCAGAAATCTGTGTCTCCTCTTCAGTGGGATAACAGACACACCAGCAGCACCTCTGTCTCAGAGGGAGAAAGGTTCATGCAAGGTCTCTCTTCCTATTTTTCCCATTTACAGGAATGGGACAGCTATTTAAGTTCCTAACAAATTCAGCACTATTTACCTCCTTTTCCTATTTGACTGAGACTTTTCCTGAATAACTTGCTGACCATGGAACCCCTGCTGTGGGACACCTGAAATTAAAATTATCAAAAATCTCTTTCTCACTACATTACCCTCCAAGATGCATCTGTATTATTAAGATACTGTGTCTCAAACTGGCTAAAATTACAAACTGGACACAAGATACCAGGTGGATACAAGAGGGAAGGAACAAAAATTTCAAACAAACAAGTCCTTGCCATTAGTTGATGTATCTGTAAATCTAATTCTGAAATTTGTGTATTAACCTCTCCAATAGTCTCTTTGTATGATTCATACAAGCACAGAAAGTTTGAGTAAAGAAGTATTTTACAGAGGCAAAATAAATACATTTACCAAAAATTTAATGGAAAAATCAACATCACTTTACTTCCATAACAGTTGGAAGGAAAATTACCTGTACCTGAGAAAAGTATTCCATATTTTAAAGAAATGGCTCGGGCAAAACAAAATCATACAATCCATAACTAGATTGTATCATCCACTGACAAAAAAAAATGCTATTGAATTTGATATAAAGTGTCTTTTTGAGAGTTTTAATTTAGGTCAAGATTATCACAGAGACAAATCAGAACTGTTAATTACAGAGTTTATGGCTATGGTTCACTGTCCATTAGCCAGCACCGACCACAAGTGAGTCTGAGACAAGCACAGCGAGGCAAATGATCCTCCATTAGAATCAGCAAATGCAAATCCCCCTTCACACAGAAAACACCACAAAACACAGAAAATTCAGCTGTGCACATAACAGCAAAGAGGTATAAACATAGACACCAGGATGCTCTCCTGAAAGCCAAATCTCAGACTTTAGAGAGCAGGGAATGGATATCACGTTAGAGGGAACAGGGAGATTTTGAGTTTTGTTAAAGATCGCTGCAGCACAGGAATGGAGGTTGTCTCTTTCAGGCATAATGAAAATAAACACAAATCATAATCATAGCAAAAAGCTTTTATAAACAAAAATCAGATGGTATTTTTGCCTCCTTACAATATGCAAGGAAAAAAGTTTTTTCCAAGTAACTCTAGAGGTAGAAATCAGGAAGCTCCATTAATGAGGAGGAGCTGCTTAAATGCTGTAAACAAGTGATTGTGTGACAGAGAGAATTTCTGAACAGAAAATCATAAAGACTTGCAGATGAATGACAGCTTTAATACTGGATGGCTCTTCAAGTTGAAGTTTACTGGTTTATTAGTTCAATGTAGACCAATAAAATGGCACCAGTATTTAACAGGATGGACAGCTTTTTACCAAAACAACTTGTGAGCACTTGTGGTCTTCTCAAATATTCAAAATCATTAGTGTCTGATAGTGTCAGTAGATCTTTGTTTTTGCATCCCTGTCTTGCTTTATGTACTCAAGGAACTCAGCAGGTTTTTGTAGGGCAATAATTCCTTATAACACAGATCTTGTGCAGTGTAACAGTTACTAACTCTGATGCTAACAGCTCATAAATTATATTTCTTAAAAAATGATGTTAAAAAGGTACTTCACTGCTCAGCAATAAAATTTCATACTCCTAGGTAATTCAAGGGTTTGCATTGGAGACAATTGCAATGACAATTATTTGCAGAAATTTCTCTTTACTCTGGTTGCAACTTCAGAGAACTTCCTGTCTGTAAACTAAACTGGCATACAGGGAGTGCAGTGCCCACAGCTTGGGAAGCACTATAACCTTTGGAATATCCCATTAGGAGTGATCTCTAAGTAATGCACACACATCTATTATAAAGTAAGCAAATGCATCCTTTGTGGGCTGAACTAATTCAGCTGCTGGCCAGAAGCTTCAGGATTCCCCTTAATTTCAAAGGTGACTAATTTCAAGACGTAGATGAGATTCCAGGAATGTGTTATAAAATATCATAATCCTGGAACAAGAACAAAAGTAATAGGGGACATCAGGAAAAAAAAATATAAAAAATAAACTGTGGGAAAATACAGAAATATATCTGCTTTGTTACACTTGAAACACAGAATAACTAAATATTACATGAACAGTAAAAAACAATACCCAGAGAAAGTAATATACAAAAATCTCCGAAGGCATGAGTCCAGAAAAAATGAGGGGCTTTGGCAAATTATCTGTGAGATAAACAAAATGTGCAATTCAATCTCTCTCAGAAAAGAATCTAAGAGTGCAAAGGACATGATGTATTTATCAAGACAATAATTTGCATGATTGCCATTTCCCTTTTTTCATGCTGCACAATGAAATAAGAAATCGACAGACATGAAATTTGGTATTTGGTAAATAGCTAATTGACTTTACAGAACAACAGGAAATAGCTTTTATGGTAAGTACACATTAAACGCATTGTTACACAGAGTAGCTTTCTGCCTAATGACCTAATGTACACTGAAGTCTGAAAATGAGCTCAGTGTCTGAAGTTCAAGTTATCCCATCTGTTTCTTCTTAGTGTTCTGAAAAACAGTATTAGTATTTTTGAAGCATTTTACATTTCTCCAGAGTCAGATACTAAGAGCAAAATATTGCTGTTACAATCTCTGAAAGATTTCCAGCATTTCTGATGCAGTCTCACTAACACAGTTTATGAAGTCTCATCTTTTATTGCATGGGCCTCCAAACACAACCATGAAATGAGAAACACCAAGAGCCCTAGAAAAGGATGAGATATTTGGTTTCACACCTATTTCTTACTATACCTCCCTGTATGATTAAAGTCTAAACTTCAACATGTCAAGAATGTAACCCTTAATGAAAACAAACACGGAGATTTTTTGTTATTGCTGTGCATGGCTTACTCAGAGCCTGCTTTTCCTACTGCCACACTGGCAAAGGAGGTTGGGGGTGCATGGGAGGTTGGGAGCAGACACAGACAGGACAGGTGACCCAAACTGACCAAAGGGATACTCCATGTGACATCATGCTTGGGAAAAAGTGGAGGGAAGGAGGAGGAAGGGGGGAACATTTGGAGTGTTGGCATTTGTCTTCCCAAGTCACTGTTCCACATGATGGAGCCCCTCTCTCTTGGAGATGGCTGAACACCTGCCCAACCACGGGAAGCAGGGAATTAATGCTTTGCTTTTCCCTATTAGACTGTCTATCTCAACCCACAAGTTCTCCCATCTTTTACCCTTCTGATTCTCTCCCTGATCCTTCTGAAGAGGGAGTGGCTTTGAGGGACTTTGGCTGTTGGCTGGGGCAAAACCACAATTCCTTATTCACCAACCACTCCACCCACTGAATCCATCCCTTTCCAGTTCAGAGAGAAGGATGATGTGCAGGACCATGTCAAGGGCTTTACAGAAATGACATCCAGAGCCCTTCCCTTGTCCACTAATGTGGTCACTCCATCACAGAAAGCCACTGGGGTGGTCAGGCAGGACTTGTCCTTGGTGAAGCCATGCTGGCTGTCCTGAGTCGCCTCCCTGTCCTCTGTGTGCCTCATTACAGCTCCCAGCAGGATTTGTTCTGTGGTATCCCCAGGCACAGAGGGAAGGCTGATAGGGTGGCAGTTCCAGTAGCCTCCTTTCTAACCTCTCTAAAGACAGGCACAAAATGTTTCCCTTTTCCAAATAGCTGGCTGCCAGGACTTTTCAAATACCTTTGAGAGAGGCTTGGCACCTACACCAGACAAATCCCTCAGGGCTTTGGGATGTATCACATCAGGTCTCACAGACTTGTGCACATTCAGGTGTCATGAACCTGATTGTTGTTCACACTGGGAAGCCTTTTTGCTACAGCAGTGGGAAGATTATGATTTAAGGTATCTCCTAAGACAAATTTGAAAATTGTTTATTGTTGTTTCATTGGGTTTTTTTTCCAAATATAAAATGAAGGCTTGTTTTGTTCAGTTTAGCTGTGTGCTGGCTTCAGGCTAATGGTAATTGTGTTTCAGATGCTGTCATGAACTAAGTATAGAGGTTTATTGGATTCTGGGTTGGAAAAGAATGAGACAAAATGAAGTTTTCCCTGTAAGTAAATACTTAGTAAGTATTAGTTACTTACTTAGTTACTTACTTACTTAGTAAGTAAGTAAAGTGCCTGACTACATTTCACTGTATATCAGTCCATTACGAAGCTGATGACTTCTTCTCATAACAATCATTTTCATGCATACACTTAAGTGATTTCTTGTCTTGCCTTAGAGGTAATGAAATTCTGATTAGTTTTGTGTTATTCTTTGATAAAATGAAATACTAATTTCATTGATGAACCCCAACCATCACTTTATTATCCATAATCAATGGATTATTCATTTAATAAAGGTAATTATGTATCTTTAACTGCAGTCAGCATCTTTTGTACATTTGATTTGAAATTGACTTTGTTTATAGACAGAGAACATTTGCTTTTTACATTTCTATGTAATTTAAAATGGGGTTTCCTCTTTTTATTTTTTTGTGCATCAAAGAACTTTAAGTATATTGTGGCTGCTATTAGTGTATATAATGCAGGGCTTGTTAGATCAGATCATTAAATTTAAGGTGAAAAAATATGTACAGTGATGCCTTTGTATCACAGAACCACTGTGGTCAGAAGAGATCTCTGGAGATTGCCTGGTTCAACAAAGATCACATTTACAGAGGGCTGCTAAAAATATGAGTATCATAATAGTGATAATGTTCTGGTTTCTGTGTGCATGTTTACCAAACCTAAACTAAAGGCAATATTACATAAAAAACATGGTAAGTAATGTTTTCTTTGTTATGCAGGAAATCTTTCAGCCTTTCATCATGTTTGTGTCATTTCCTAGTAGGAAAGTGGTCTATAACATTAGCTGTTTGCTTTAGGTTTTGGAAGAGAAAGAATATGATGTTTATATGAGTCTAGGGATTATTTTTCAATTTCCAAGAAAATGTGATCTTCTTAGGCTAGATTGTGAATTTCTGAGCTGCTGAGCCAAAAAAGGAAGTGGTGGAGAAGCAAACAGGTCTCAGGAGTGAAGCCAGGATGTTGAGATAGGGAGAGAAGGAAGAATGGAAATGCCCAGAATGTAAGCACTGATTGAATAAACATTGCAACAAAAAGTAAGTAATGTAAGTAAGAGTACAAAGATTATATTTCCTTAATAACAGTGACTTCTAGAATGCTGTGGAATTTCTCAGCTTCCTCTGTGTGCTGCTGCATTCTCTCTTGTAAGGCTTGACAGTCAGAATTAAAATGTTAAAAGATTTTAGAAATACACTGCAAGAATGATTTGGAGCCTGAGAAGTATGGTTTTGTCCAGTGGAGAGAAGATGGAAGGAAACATGGCAGCATGACAAATAGTTAAGAAGAAATGGGGAACAAACTCTTCTTCATGTCCACAAGGAGTGAACAAAGAAGTAACAGGCTGAGACTGTAGCTCAGGAAATTCAGATGAAGCACAAGAAAACCCTTTTTTGGCAGTGAGAACAGTGAAGAAGTAGAATATGTTGCAGATGAAGACACTGGAATCACCATCTGTTGCAACTAGGGACTAAACAGATATCTCCAGGAATTACACCAGTGGAGTTGAAGCTGTTTTGGGATAAATGAACTAATTTCCTTTAGGACATCACTCTCAACCCCATTTTTAAAAGATATAATTACACAATAGAAAATGCTTTGCAGGAAAAAATGGTCTCTTTAATCCTCCAGGAAAAGGTTCTGCAATAGGTTCTCTACTTGGGATAAGAGCTATATAAATTCAAGATATAAAAACATGCATTTTAGGATAGATAATCATGGAAAAAATTCCCTAAGGAGATGGTAGATTCTACTCAGCTTGAAACCAAAAGTGTTGTAGGCTATATATAATTTATTGGCATGACTCAGATGCAACTGTTTGAAAATACTGTATTTAGGCTGTGCTTTATGGGATGTGAAACTTGGTGATTTAAAATACGATTTAAATGTTTTGTGTGACTAAAATCTCCTGAGATATCATATTCTACCACTGCATAAGCAAAGCATTCAAGTAAAACCACTCACAGTTTTAGACTCCATCATGTCCAAAATCTGCTGTATAAGCCACAAAAATACATTCACATAACAAAGTACAATGAGCCCAGTCTTTGCAGTGGTTTTCTGGAAATGGTGTGTCTGAACTAAAGAAGAGAAATTACAGCATTAGCTGTCTTAAATTTGCTTAATCTAACCAGCAAATACTGGATTCTAGTTCAATTATTAGGAATAAATTCTTCACTCAGGGGTCCTGGCACAGGGTGCCCAGACAAGCCTGATAGTGGAGCAACCTGGGATGGCAGGGAATGGCACTGGATGAGCTTTAAGGTCTTTTCCAACCCAAACCACTCCATGATTTTGTAAAAAACGGCAGTTAAGGAAGGACTTTGGCCAAGGCAGGTCTCATTTCACAACCACACACTCCACCTGCAACTGTGACGAGGACACTGCATTCTGCACTGCTAGAAAAAGTGATCTCTATCAAAACCAGCAGAGTCAAAACTTCAACATGTCAATAGTAACTCATTAAAAAAAAAAAACCTTATATGGAGATATTTTTGTTATTGCTGTGCAAGGCATACACAGAGCCTGCTGATACTTCTGCCAGCAGAAGTAATAAATATCCTTATCTTCTACTTAGCCTTGCAGCCAGCATTGAAGAATAGGAATATCAGAACACATCGTTCCATCCCTAATCCCTTACAGATCTCTCACAGTATTCTTTGTTCACTGATTAACTATTAGCACCTTTACTGATCAACTATTAGTACCTTTACTAATCTACCTCAAAGTAAGCAGTCTAACAATCGTGTGCCAAGAATAGCATCTTGAATACAACTTCATACAGCCCAGAAGATACAGGAGATACAAAATATTTTGAGTTGGAAGAGACTCGCAAAGATGATCGAGCCCAACTTTTAAGAGAATGCCCCAGAATTCAAACTCGACAAGAGTATCCCACGCAGAGAAATCTCTGGCTATTATTAATGAAGTACTGATAAAGACCGTCTGATTATTACTGACAGATGAAACTGCTGATTCTGTTTATTCGAGTGGGCCCTTTCTTATTTTAACATAAGCCTTTCGGCGCCACTCGAGACGAAGCAAAGCGGGACGAACACACCGCAGGAGCATCAGGACGCGGACGGGGACAAATCAAGAGCAGCAGGACGGGAATGGGAAAGGTGAAGGGGAAAGGGAAGGGGACAGACCCGACCCGCCCCGGGGCCGGGCTGAGGCGGTGCCTCATGAGGCGGCAACATGGCGGGCCCGGCGTCAGGGCGGGAAGGCGGGACACGCCCCCACCGGCCGCGCTGCCCTTGGCCACGCCCACCCCCCGCTCGCCTATAAAAGCCTCGCTCGGGCCGGCTGAGGGGCCGGCACTTCCGGTCGGACATGACGCCACAGTGTCAACATGCAAGATGGCGGCGCATCACCGGCAGAACACGGCGGGGCGGCGGAAAGTGCAGGTGAGGGCGCGGCGGGGCCGGCACGGCTCGAGGGGAGCCCGGAGCCTCGCGGGCCACGCCAGCGGCGGCAGGGTGTCAGGCCTTGGGGGTTTCTGTGGCAGCGCGGTGGCCGCGCTCTCCCACAGCAGCGCTGCGGGGAGGCAGCGCCTCACGCCCCCGGGGACTGACCCCCGCCGCCGTGGCGGGGCCGAGCGGCCGCCTGAGGCACGCTGGCTGCCCAGCGGGGTCGGGTTGTGCAGCCCGCAGGAGGCAGGGCTGAAGCAGCTCAGATCAAAAGCGGCCGAGCCCGCGGGGAGGTAAATGGGGACAGAGGGAACGGTGCCCCCTGACCTGCGTTGGTGTAACGTGAATTCTCAGCAGCGGCAGAGCTGCAGATTCCTGCCGCGGCTGTCTCGGCTCTGTCCGGAGCCGGAGTAGCTTTACATTAGGAATTAGGAAGAAATTCTTTCCTGCGAGCGTGGTTTGACGCTGAAATAGCTTTCCTAGTGAAGCTGTGGATGCCCCATGCCTGGAATTTTTCAAGGCCGAGTTGGACGTGTCAATTCTGCACAACTTGGTCTAGAGAAATCTGTCCCTGCCCAGGGCAGGGACTTGGAACTGGGTGATCTTCAAGGTCCCATCCAACCCAAACCGTTCTATGACTGATCTGCTTCACATCCTAGTTCTGCTTAGTTTCTGTAAAACAGCTGTCCCTTTGCACACATGAGCAAGGAGCAAGATTTTTTCTTCTCAAATTTCAGAAGTACCCGTTGCCAGCTCCAGGCAGCATTTGTTGAAAGAAACCCGTGGCACAGGCAGTCAGGTGGGTGTAGATATTCTCAACACACATGAAGAAGAATTAAAACCTCAGGCTTGAGTTCACGTGTAGCTACAAGTAGATTGTTGTAGCCTTGGTGGAGACTGGAATTGCTAAAGTGTGTATAAAAAGCCAAGACTCTTTAACAGTAAAAGTCACTAAAATAGTTTTATTTTACGGTTCTCAATGTTTTTCTTCTTGTTTGTGGTACTGCCAGCCCTTAAGATGTTTTTACAGCTTTCACTGTGGAGAAGATTTAATGGTTCATCAATGTGCAAAGCTGCCTAGTGGCAAGTGCCAGTTTCAGCTGTACCTATCCAATGTGATCTAATGAAATATTGATTAGGCTTGAAATAGCATTAGGAGCTTTCAAAACAAAGGTGGGTTTGTTTTTTGGATGCATCATTTATCACACAGAGGAAATGAGCAACTCTTTAGAGCATTTAGTGTTTTCTGTGGTCAAGGGAAGCACTTTGTCAATTCTATATAAAGAATTCCCTTACTTTACCAGAAAAAAAAACTGAGTGTTCTTTAAAATATAAAGAATGCCTGCGCTATATACAAGTTTTTGCAGGTTGCACCCCTAAGGAGGAGGATTTTGTTATACCTTGATATTTGGTTGATGTACTCCTATTTATGAAGTAGCATTTGCCTGACAACAGCATAAATCAAACAGCTCATTGTTTCCTTTTTTTACTACTGCTTTTGTCTCCAAGCATTGCTTAGCTCAAAAGCTTGTTTTTGCAGGTGGGTTTGTGCTGGTTTATGATGTTTTGTCTGTTCTCATTGCACTGTGTGGTATTTTTTCACCTGATGTATAAATGGCACTCAGTGTACTTAACACTGATCTGTGTCTCAGCAGTGCACTGTGAGTTTAGATCCAGATTAGTTGTGTTTCCCTGGGAACCTTCCCAGCCCTGGAAGTGTTCAAGTCCAGACTGAACAGTGCTTGGAACAACCTGGGATAATGAAAGGTGTCTCTGCCCATTGCAGGGGGTGGAATGAGAGCCTCTATAAGGTCCCTTCCAACCCAAATCATTCCATGATAAGCATTTTTAAAGCTTCATTTAAGTTGGATGTTTTTCTTGTTTCTTTTTTTCACCTGCTTGGTTAGTGACAGAACTTTGTTCAAGTAAAGGAGTTTTAAGTGTCTGCTTTATCTATCAGCTGCTAATGGAAAAATAAAACCACTCATGATTTATTTTAATTCCAATGGCTGAGCATATAGGATGCTTCTGCACAGAGTTTTTGAGAGAGGCAGAGTTGGGAAAATTTGTTCCAAACCTATGAGGCTGAAAGAAGAGACTTTTAGAAAATACACCTCTCAAGCATGGAGGAATTTGATTCCTTATATGACAGGAGAGCTGGTTGAAGTTTATGGAAATCAGAACTATTATTAGCTTGGATGCACCTGTTCTACTGGTAAGCAAAGCTATCCAAAATAGTCAGTTTAGGGTGCTTTTGCATATAATTGTAGTTTCTAATGGTTTAATCAGAGTGGATGTTTTAAGCCTCAAAATAAATTCCATGCATAGAAAAAAGAAAGAAGTTTAACTCTTTTAAATAGGAGTCAGGCATTTGAGGTGTTGAGTGGCAGGTGTTTGTGAAGCTTAGCCCTTCCTTTCTGAAGGCTGCAGGACTGAGGATGAGTGATTTGGGAATAGAAGGGGGATGCAGAGGTGGGCCAGTCACTGATTTGGGAAGGGAGGGGGGATGCAGAGGTGGGCCAGTCACTGATTTGGGAAGGGCCAGACACTGATTTGAGAAGGGAAGGGGGGTGCAGAGATGTATTAGACACTGATTTGGGGAGGGAGGATGCAGAGGTGTGTCAGACACTGATTTGGGAAGGGAAGGGGGATGCAGAGGTGTGTCAGACACTGATTTGGGAAGGGAGGGGGGATGCAGAGGTGTGTCAGACACTGATTTGGGAAGGGAGGGGGGATGCAGAGGTGTGTCAGACACTGCTGTAGCTTTCAGATGTCATCCTGGCAGTCAAGTCAAGGTGAAGCAGGTGCCTTGGCAGAGCTGCCCTGGAGCAGTTGCATTGTAACTGCTCTCCCAAACTTCCTCCCTGGCCAGAATAAATTTACCCCCACACTCAAAACCTGTTGATAACACATGAGAATTTTGCCACGTAAGGATCAGCATCCTTATAATATGATTGCATGAATTTTAGGTACTTTTTATCTTTAAGTCTTGTACAGAATAAGAAAATCTCATTCTCCATCCCTGGAAGTGTTCAAGGCCAGTCTATGTGAGAGTTTGAGCAACTTGATCTAGTGGAAGGTGTCCCTGTCTTTGGCAGTGGTTGATATGAAACTGTCTTTAAGGTCCTTTCCAGCTCAAACCATTGTGATCTTTTTGAACTGATTTTGTCATATTTGTGCACTAATACTGCTACTTACTAGATGTGATATCTATGTTATTTTTATGTTTTATATATAATAAATCAAAAAATTATAATTAGATGTATTTATTTCATATATAATGCTTAAGCAAACAAATAGCCAGTATGTTGATTCCATTGTAAAAGGATAAATGAGCTTCTTAATGCCTTCTATTATTTTTATTCTGGAGCCTGGATAAAAATTAAAGTCTTCTTAATTAAAAGCCATATTTTTAGGGATACATATGCTCCACCAAGATAGTAAAGCAATGTTGTTTTTTTTGTTTTTCTTGGTACTTCACTCCTGCTTATCTTGTTCTTGATGCAATTCATATCTCACGGAACTCTCCCATGATTTTGAGAAATACCTTTTTTATTTTTAGTTGCTCACTTAGAAACAAGGAATGAGCCCTCAGAGCTCAGCTGGTTACTATTTCCTCCACGTGGTTTGGGATGTTTTATAAGCAGATTTTACCCATCTGTGAAGATAAAGTCTGTTATAATACATGTAATATAACTATGATCCCATATGAGCTGATACACTTATCAATGCAGGAAACACTTGTAAGTCCTGCAAGAAATTATTTTGTCTTTGTGTGACAAAATGTATCTGTTGGCAGTAGCTTTATCTCTGAAGCTCTTAGGTAATCATTAAAATGATTAGTCCTGATCCATTTAGGGTAGTGAATCCCATAAACTCTTCATGATGAGTGGATGTTTGTGATGTTTGTGCATTGCTGCTGTGGAATATTCTTACTCGTTGTGGGAGCTTATAAAAGCTGCAGCAGTGTTGATGTCAAAGCTTTGATTGTATGTAAAATATTTCACATCCCATAAGCCCTGCCCCTCCCAGGCAGTGGTGGCAGTAAAGCCATGGTGATCTTGTAATTGTATTGTTATTGTAATTGGAGTTATTGTGTCTGTGGTTTGCTCTGTGCTCTGATGGAAGGGCACAGCAGGATGTGCTCCAGCCTGTCCTGTGAGGGGCAAATGCCTCTGAGATCTCAGAGCCCTCACTTCCTGGGGGTCTCCACACCCCTTTCCAGGCAGAATCCAGTACTTTATCTTCAGTGATAAGACCTGTGTGCTTCAGGAGCAGAGGTGAATTTTATCACAGCAGATTCTCCTCAACCAGAACTTTACTGCTTTTATATTGTTTAGATATGTTTGTGTATAGGCAGGCTTGAAAATATACTTTATTTATGTATTTGTTTTGTATACTTAACTAAATCTATTAATATTTCTTAATTCTATGCCAAGTGACACTCAAAAACCCAACCAAACAAAAAAGCAGTTTCTCACCTTCCCCCCCAAATAAGAACATGATGGAAAACCATATGTGGATTATCAGCAATCTTCCTCTTGTTCTTATTAGTGAATGTTTTGGTTTTATGGACTTGGCTCTGTGTCCACCACTCTTACACAAGTTTCATCTGTTTTAGTCAACTTGCTGTTGCTTTTATTGCTGCATTTTCAGTTCCCCATGCATTTCAACAGCCTTACAACAGATTTTGTGGAGCCCTGAATTTTTCCCTCTGTGTTAATATGGAACTAATGCATTTAAGTACAAGCCTGGATGCTTCTGGTGTTATACCTCCCTTTCCAAAGGGCTCCATGTGGTGTGCAACAAATGTCTGATTGGGGTTATTTTGAGTTCAGCCATATGTGCTGTCTTGTTCTAGTTTTGTTAATGTACAAGATGTTTATTTCAGCCTCAGTGACTAGTTAGCCAGAGTGGACCATTCAGTATTTTTTGTTTTGGATGAGCAAATAAATTTATTAAGTATTTTCAGTGTAAAAAAACTCAGTTATTTGAATATCATTCAGTATCCAAAATGAGTTGGAGAGTCCATTTTTTGCTGTAGCTCTTTTCAGTTCATGCTGTTTTCAGGAGAAATGGTTTGTCTTGTCCTCAGCCAGCTGCTTGAATTGCAGTGTTCATCTGAAGTGTTGGTGTGGTGTCCCATCAACTTGCTGGCCACAGACTAAGTTTCATTTTAATTTTCTTTGTCATTGTAATATTAGAAATTTAAAAAAAAATAAAGGAGTCAGTGTTTAATATGGATTAGAATTACTTTTATGATTGACAGATATCTGTCATGTTTTCTCCCCATGACATGGGTGAAGTTATCTTTACCTAATAAAATAGGGATTTTTTATTTTTTTTATCTTCTTACCATTACTCTTTCAATTTTTAAGACAGTTTGTCAGGACAAGTATACTATTCCTTCTGTGGACACTAAATAACACTTTGTAAAATTCTAAGTCTGAGAAGAGACAAAAATAACTGGTAAATTCTATGCACAATAGCAGTCACTAATGGGGAATTTTGTATCAAGCTCTTTTCGTTGTTTGCCATGTTATTTTTACATCAAAAATCTCTTGTATTTACACTAAAAAAAAAACCAAAAAAAAAAAGGAACACAAGATTTTAATCTTGTTTAATTCAGTTGTTACAGCAGAGTTTTTTTCTCAAGTTTCTCACAGGGAGAAAGAAGGATGACATTGGCTTTCCTGTTCAACTTTGCTGAGATCCAACTCAGGTCTACCAGGGAGCAATAACACTGAAACAATGTGACCCCTCTTTGTCCCAGTGCTTTTAAAATAAAAACAATACTTGCCAAGAGATGTTTGACTAAATTAATATGTGGAAGTCATTAAAGGCAATAGAGGGCAAATTAACTTTGAATATTTCAGTGCTGGTGGCAATGAGAAATGGTTGTCAGTCTTCTCTGATCATGTCTTTGCATGAGGAAAAAACAGCATTTGGTTGAGCTGGCTTTAATTTGGTCAAGATTAGTGTAGAAATATGACTCAATTTCCAAAGTCCTGTGAAAGTTTTAATCATGTATGAAAAGTATCTTATTTACTTAAGTAAGCCATCATTTGGGGATTTTTTTGCATTTTTAAATATTTATGGCTGTGTTTTTCTTGAGTTCCTTTAAATTAGAAAGAGTAACATCATAATGTGCAAAAAGCATCAACGTTACCATGCTTAGGTGACTAACATAGTTTGACAATCTAACTTATGAGTAGAATGAAGAGCTCTTAAATTATACCTGTAAATACAACAAATATGGGAGGTGACTGACAGAGGAGGAACAAATCTGAAAATTGAGGACTTCTCAAAGAATATCCTTCTAGCATTTGGGAAAATGAGGTAAAGGGCCCTGCATATCTTGAGCCTGATACTGTATCAGGAAAATATTGTTCTCTCTAATGAATAACATTAAATTTGGTCTACTGACCTGTAGGTTTGTGTCCTAACTGCTCACATTTAGTATTTTAAACTGAGTGTTTTCACTGGCTTTAGCCAAAGAGTTTGACAGCAGCATGAATTTGATGGGCATCCCCTTGCCTTGTGTTTATATCAGTTAAACCTTGACTTGGACTCAAACATTATTTTATGCACATAATCTGTGTGAGTCTTTTAGCAGTACAGACATGGTATGATTCAGCCCAGGTAAGGAGTGGCACATGCATCTTGCTCCCTGCATCTCATAAAGAAATAATACCTCAAGTGCTGGAAGTGTTTTAACATAACACTTCTGCGTGGTTGGTGTCTTCTTTCAGCAGCATCCCTGGAGCTGTGTGTAGGTGGAAACTTGAGCATGGATAATGATAATGTTATGGATGAGTCTGGAATGGGTGAGAGAAGCTGAAAGTCTTGGAAATGAGGACACAATGTAAAACTGGGAGAAAGAGCTGTGATACTAAAGGGGCTTACAGAAAGTTTTTAAGAGCATTGGTGATACAATTATGTACATGTATTGTACACATGCAATTAGGTATTGCATACACCACATTAATAAGTGTAGTGGAGAACTTATGGAATGGTTATGGAGAGTGTTGAGGCAGAAGGATTCAGGAGGCTTTTAATTTTGGTCCTTCAGTGTTGGTCTGTAGAGCTACTACAGCTGTTTCTGAAACAGAATAGCACTGGACTTGTGTTTTCTGGAAGGATCAGTGCTCTGGCTGTGCTGCCTGAGGATGGGATAATTGGATGGAGGTGTTTCCCATGTTCACCAAATGGACCTGTCAGCTCTCATGGTACATAATCTGAGCTGCTGTAAAATACTTCTGTGATGAGGACCACTGAACATCTTAATTTGTTGGATTTATTTTGTGTCACTAAGATCTGATCTGGAAAACATTTTCTTTATGCTACTTTAACACAGTTACTGAAGTGAAAAATTGCTTTCAGATCTCTAGCCCAAGACTATTCCTTATAAGCATTATCAAAACATGTGTATCCAGGGGATTCCTGCTTTGAGCAGGTTTGATTGTACCAAGCATGAAATTTTACCTTGTTCTGATTATATTTAATAGAATCTGGGAAGATGCATAACTGGCATCTTCTCCTTTTCCCTCAGCGTGAGGACTTTCCTCAGAGTAGTGTGTAAACCCAGGGATCAGGGAAGTAAGTGCAGTAGCTCTGAAGAAACTGCAGTGTCTTAGAATTGTTTTTACTGAGTACAGATAATGGAGAATGTCTGTGGTCTTTCAGAGTCTTCTGAAATTTCCTTTTAGTTTTTTTGAACAAATCCATGAAACAGCCTTTACACACAGTACTGTCAAATGTGGAAGGAAATAAACTGATGGAATAATTTATCTGAAGGAGCACTAAGAGTTTGAGTTTCTTATTATATTGGCAGGTAGGTAGTTCTTTAAAAATCATTTTAAAAATAATAGTGACACCTACTGAATTTGTATCTTCAGTCTTTCAGTGCTTTGTGAGCCATGATGACCATATCCTCTCCTTTGTGAGGCTGGGAAATACTGGCATTGCAGCTATAGAAACTGAAAGTGGAACCCTCTTGGGAAGTGAGACACAGACTCAGCGTGTTGTCTAAGATCACACAGAATATGCACACACAGCAGGGAATTGTAATGAGGATTATCTGGGTCTAAGCTTAAGTTGTAATGATTAAAAGAATCTTTTGGGCTTCAGTTTTATCACTGCTGAATCTTCTCTATGACTCTTCCCCGTTTTTGGGGGCAAATGACTTTGGTGGTGCTGGTAACACTCAAACTGACAGACAGTGCTTGTAAAACTCTTCATATTTTCCACTCAAGAACCTTACAAAGATGAAATTAGTTGTTCAGATTTTATGGCCAGGTCAATATCTTAATACCATAATTGGATTTGTGCAAATGTGTTTTAGGTTTCCTATGTGATTAGAGATGAGGTGGAGAAGTACAACCGGAATGGGGTAAACGCACTTCAGCTGGACCCAGCATTAAACAGACTCTTCACGGCAGGGCGGGACTCCATCATAAGGATATGGAGTGTCAATCAGCACAAGGTCAGTCAGCAGAGCCTTCCTGGCTCTAAACCTACTTTTTTCCAAGTTATCCTGCTGGTAAGCTGCCTACAGGGCCATACCTGATGCTGTTTTTTAACAGCTGCCAATTATTGTGATCACAGAATACTTTTCATATTGCTCATATTGTAATATTTTACATAATAAGATGTGTAGTTCTCACCAAAAGGTTCTGGGAGTGTGATTTCAACCACTCTGCATTAGGAAACTTTGGATCCATATGCAGGCTGAAGAAGATACCACAACAGGATGTGATAGTCACAATCTTTTCCATTGGTGATGAGCTTATTTGTTCTTAATTTGCAGCAAGACCCTTATATAGCATCTATGGAACACCACACAGATTGGGTAAATGACATTGTGCTCTGCTGCAATGGCAAAACATGTAAGTACTTAAAAGTTTCAGAACTGCAGCATTCAGAAACTGTATACAAGTAAATTATCTGGTGCTTTAATTTTCTGTCTTTTCTTAGCATGTAAAATTAATTTGTGATGTATATTGTAATTTTGGTAACTAGTGTAAACAGCTGTTTTAATGTAAATTGAAATGTGTATATAAATTATTGTTTTAATTTCTTTTGCAAAACAAATTAGAGTAGTACGAATATGCTCTAAAGTAATATATAAGCCATTAAAATTTAGTCTTTATTCTTTCCAATTTAGTGATATCTGCTTCTTCAGATACTACTGTTAAAGTGTGGAATGCACATAAGGGATTTTGCATGTCAACACTAAGGACGCATAAGGTGAAAAACATTATCTGTAAATACTGTGTGTGATCACTGCCATTCTTACAATTATTAAGATGTAGACTTCAAAAGGATAATATTGACTCATATTACATTTATTTTGTTGTAGGACTATGTGAAAGCCTTAGCATATGCAAAAGATAAGGAGCTGGTAGCATCTGCTGGGCTGGACAGACAGATATTCCTCTGGGATGTAAATACTCTCACAGCACTGACTGCCTCAAATAATACTGTCACAAGTAGGTATTTGGGGAGGGGAGGCAAATGTAATGCATTTTATTGAGTAGCATAATCTCTGAGGTTAGTTTGAAACTATGGATGCCTTTTTCTATCTGTACATTAAAATCTGGGCAATAAATTTGAAGGTGGGGTTTGTATGCTTTCAGTCTATTTATGTAATAGCTGGAAATCTAGAGCAGCCAACAGCATTTGGAATAGAGGACATGACATGTGGAATAGAGGACAAGTCTCTCTGAAGTGTTTTTCCTGAGCTATGACATGCTGGTTTCTCTGAAACTTGATAGAGCTTTAACTTTAAGAGGCTTTTAACCTCTCAACCAACCTTTTATAGAAATATTCTCTTAGCTTATTTGTTCCTACATTTTCTGTGTTTTATAATTTGGAGTTGGTTTTTTGTTTGTATAAATGCTGAAAAAAACAGACAGTACAGCTCCTAAAGCAGGACTTGATACATTTGTCAAATCTCTGTCAGAAGAATAGTTACTAGATAATCTAGACTAAAAACCACACAAAGTACTAATTACATCTAAGGATATCATACTGGTGAGATGTAACTCACTAGAGATTGGAAGACAAGGTGTAACTGATCATCAGGATCAATTCTCAGTGTCACCATCATCTTGTAGGATATCACCTGTCCTGCTTCTGTCTCCCAGAAAGGCATTATATAAATTGTGAGATCTTTCCTTTTTACAGCAATTGCAACACTGCCTATTTTAGAATGGTCAGGGCAGAGATTGTTAAGTTGCTCTTCTGGGAAGTGGCACACCAGTCTTTAGGTTCAGTTGGATTTAAGTGAATAACATAAATCTGGCTAATGGTATCCTGGTTTATATTGGCTATTTTAGAGTTGATTTTTTGAGAGAGAGGGTCTAATGTGACCACAGTGTACTTGTAAAAATTGTGTTCCCAGTGATTGATCTCTTTCATTCATTAGTTAGTTTGATGGATATTTAAACAATAGCAATCTCAGGTGTTCACTGGGGAAAAACAGAGCTATCTTGCACACTGCCACATGTTAATTTTCTAAACAGACCTCATTGCTTCCTCAGTCATAGGTTAGGAATGACTCAAGGAAAATCCATGAAATTAAAATTTGGAATTCATACAACATATTCCTAAGACATTTCAGGAATATGTAATTGTGTAGGTAAGAGGCAGGCATTTGGTTTTGTGGTATAGGGGTCTTTATTCACTGTATTGGGCTGATTTCAAAAGGTGTGTTTAATTTTATAGATTTGGTGGCCTCTAAAACCAGAGGTGCATCTGCTGGGCAGAACTGTCAGTTTTGCATTTGCTGTCTAAAGAAAAAGTGTAACTTTGTGTTTTCATGTCTGAGTAGCCTTTGGAAGAGACATGGCTTTAGAGAGCTGTGTTGAACTGTAGAATGCTGTTAGGATGGCATATGACTAAAGAGATTTACTTTGTATTTCCCAGAAATATAAAATCATTCTATTTTGTGCTTTTCTTACTGAAAGTAGAATTATTTTATAGCCAAACTTTGCTGATAACTGTAGGTTTTGCTGTCTTCTACTTGAACAAAGAGTTTTTGAAGGAAGAATTTATTTGTGATCTCACAGGAAAACTCAGTTGGGGATAATAAAGAAACATAAAAACACTTGTACACTGTAACAGTGATACAGAACCTAAATTATTTAAGTGAATCAGAAATGGGAGATGGGGAGTACTGAGGAGCTGGTGCTTGTTTTGAACTCAAGATCAAATGGAAGTGGTGACATTACCTCTAAGGTGACAGGGAGAAATTTGCATTTCTGGAGTAGGAGCACAAATATTTCATAAGAGGGAGGAAGAGAAAGCAGAGGAGTTTTTCTTTCATTTTAGTGCTCCCAGTAACTGTTTCTGTTGGAAAGAACACAGTATGTGTCCTCACAGAGCTTGCTTTCCTGAGTTCTTTCAAGCAGTATGGATTTTTTCAGAGTACAAATGAAAATTGTTCTTGTGCATTAGTTTTCTATCTGATTACCTGGAAGCAGTGTGCACAAACCAGCATTAAGAGGAAGCCTATTTTTAAAGAGTCTCTCAGTCAGCAGAGCTGTAATTCAAATTAAGAGGCAGTCAGTTCCAGAAGAGTGGAGTTGAGCTTTGCTTTTGTTCTGGCATAAATTCTGCTTCTGTACATTTAAGGTTCTATTCCTGCTATCCAGCTTTTGATAACTCTGTATATTATCCTTTCCTAAATTATTTTGAGTGTTGAACAGTGTGCTAACCTTCAAGAGTTTTCAGTTCTGTGTTGCTTTTAGCTGTTCTCTGGGAACACTGGGAAACTCTCACTTTATTTTAGCTCCAAATAATAGATTGCATTTGACAGTTTGCATTTGAATGCTATAACCAGTGGCTAAGAGGACTCTGAAGTAAAGCTGCATAATTCTTCATAGCATCATAGAATATCCTGAATTGTAGGGGACCCTCAAGGATCATTGAGTCCAGTTTCTGGCCCTGCATGGGACAACCCCAGAAATCTCACCCTGTGCCTGAGAGTGTTGTCCAAGAGCTCCTGGGGTTCTGGCAGCCCTGGGACCATGATCATTCCCTGGAGAGCCTGATCAGTGTCTTACCACCCTCTAGGAGAAGAACCTCTTCATGATCTCCCCTGACACAGGCTTCTCCACTGTGACAGAATGTGATATTACATTATGATATTAGGTTACAAATCCTGTGTTGGAAACTTAGCTCCATCATATAAATAAATCATTGTGTGAGGTTTCATGTTTTTACTGGCCATGCAGTTTGTTGCTATTCTCAACTTTCTTGGCATACTGATGGTATGGATTTGAGGCTTGATGAAGTGCCTGGTTGTGCTCTCTAAATAGATGGTTTTCATTTGCTGTCTGTACTTTAATCTCCAGAAGTGGGTTAGGCTGGTTGGTATAGAATTCCTCAGCTCTAATGGTAGGTGTGATGCTCAGGAGCTGCCATATGGCTTTCACAAATGCAGAGGTAGCATCCCTGCTCAAATAACACATTTCAGTGCTGCAGTGTAACTTCTCTGCATTTCTGCTGAACTAGGAGAAGAGCCTTTAATACAAAATGTAGAATTTTACAGTTATTTAGCTTGGAAAATATCTCTGCATTTAAATCCAAATGCTGTGTGTTACAAGATCACAAAGAAGTGTCATATTCCAATAACATAGTTGAGCAAGAGTAGTTTGATGGCACAACACTATGGTGCCAAAAGGTCACCCAGGTTGTAATGACCATAAATCTGAGGGGGTACTTTGTTTTTATGCAGTAGTAGATTAAGAATTGGAATGGGGTTTTCCCAGCACTATGCTGACTTTAGTATTTCTTAGAGCAATTCTATATATAGGGCAGAGTGGCATTATTTTCAAGAGTCATAGAGTATTAAAATACTAGTTTTGAGTGAATAAGTATGTTTTTCAAATAACAGCATTGAAATTGAAAATGTGAATTTTATTTTGAAATAGCTTCTTCCCTGAGTGGGAACAAAGACTCAATCTACAGCCTTGCAATGAATCAAATGGGAACAGTTATTGTATCAGGGTCCACTGAAAAGGTAAGCAAAATTTGGTGGGTTTCATTTCACTTCAGTTCAATTTCAGTCTAAAGAGACATTTTTATTCATTTTCAATGTCATGTCTGTAGCAGCTTTTGTGTTTTCAATAGTGAGGGCAGACACTTCTCTTAAGTGGGTGTGCAAGTGTAGGATACAAATCCTGCCTCAGTCTGGAGATGTGATGTCTCAATAGAGCTTTAATACATCAGGGACACAATCAGATCAGCTTGTGTAACCCTCTTTGTCAGAGACCATTACGTTTTCCACAAGAGCTCTGATTTTGGGGGCACATGACTCAGATGAATATCAAGCAGTTGCTGCAGGTAGGAGAGAAGGTGCCAGCAATTTGCAAGATCCCTGCAGGAGGTGGGAAATGAAGTGAGCTAATGAAGCTCAGGTGTTCCCAAGAGACAGCCCTTGCTCTTTGTTGTAAAGGAAGGTGAAACAGGCTTAAGTCACTGTGATTTGGTTTTTTTTTACTTAATCTAACCTTGAAAGAATTTTATTTCCAAGGCAATATGAAAATGAAAATAGGATACACCAGTGAAGCATCTGAGAGGATTCTCAGACGAACATTTTTTGCTCACATCACACTGTCCTGTTTCTAGTCACTTCCATTCTGTGATTTCTTTAAGACAGAAGAAGCCAGAACAAATTAAATTAAAATCAGGAGAAGATCACATCTGGTTATTATAAGATAAGATATAGTTATATCTGTCTTGTTCTAACAGGTATTTTCAGAGATGGATGTCCACTTGTTTGGAATAAGGGCTGAGTCATTTGGAAAGGCTTAATTTCTGCAGAGGTAACACACTGGTGGGAAGAATGGTCAGTGTCATTTATCCAATGTCTGTTTCCATAGGTTCTAAGGGTGTGGGATCCAAGGACTTGTGCAAAACTAATGAAACTCAAAGGGCACACAGACAATGTCAAAGCTTTGTTGTTGAACAGAGATGGTACCCAGGTATGTGCTTTAACCTGAGGCAAAGGCATTTTACAGAGAGCAGAAATGTCATTTGTCCATTTCAATGTAATTATTTAACATCATGGATTACAGGTTAAGGGGGGAGGCTGATGGGTGAAAGTTGTTTTTATTACATGTTCATCTAGGTGTGGAATGGTTTTTTTACATAAAATATTGGAAATCATGACTAGACTTATCTTTTTAGCACCATTTAAGTGAAAAAAATACAACTATATGAATTACCAAATCTTTTTATGAGGAAAAATATGTTGCAATCCTTAAGCAGCCGTTGGATTGAAGTGTGCTGGTTGTTGCTCAGTGTCTTTCAGGCAGCTCTGACGGGACGATCCGCCTGTGGTCCCTTGGGCAGCAGAGGTGCATTGCCACGTACCGAGTCCATGATGAGGGTGTTTGGGCTCTGCAGGTCAATGAAGCCTTCACTCATGTTTATTCAGGAGGAAGAGACAGGAAGATTTATTGTACAGACTTACGAAATCCTGATATCCGGGTGCTGATCTGTGAAGAAAAGGCACCAGTTCTTAAGGTAATGGTGTTTAATTCAGAGAGTTGTAGGATGTCTGAGGTTAGAAGTGGTGTCTGAAGAGCTGGTCCACTCCTCTTCCCTGCCCAAGAGCACTGGAACCACATCAAGATGGGTTTTGAGCATCTCCAAGAATGGAGAATTCACAACCTGTGCCACTGTTCTGTCACCCTCTCAGTATAAAAGGGTAACTGCATGTCTTCTCATGTAACAGTGGCTTGAGATATAAATTGGTTAAAGAATTCACATTGGCTAACAAGTGTTGACTATACCACATCTTCAGCAGATTGGCTCTGTCTCCTAAATTACATCTAAAGTTTAATTGCCTGAAGTAGATGGATGCCTGGCAGCTACTGAAAATATGCAAATTCAGATATTGTTGAAATTGAATATGCTTCACACATGAGAAGTTTGGTTTATCAGGCTTTAGTACAGTTTTGAGAAGCTGAGCTGTCATTGCCAAGGTTTTGTACAAAAGTGGATTTTTCTTAGCAGCAGCATATGTGCACAGGACTGTTTTAGAATCTGTTGCATACTCATGGGAACCAGGAGTAAAGTTGTTTGTGAGTTGTTTTTTAATACCTAAACATGATGTTTGCAAGCACGAGTCTGAATCTTTCAAAGAGATTGTTCTTTGAATTTTTTTGCTGTCTCTAACTTTAGTGACATGACCTTGGAACCTGCAGGTGTATAAGGCTTTTCTTGGGAGTGAAGTCTAGCTTAGTGTGTTAAGATAAAATCTGGATACATTAATTTAGTTTTGGAAAAGTCAGAATGTGAGAATTTCAGTTCAGAATGGAAAATGAATGTGCTGGTCAGCTCTACAGAGGTCAGAAGGGGCCTCTAATCTTGGCTACAGTGATTCATTAATCTGAGTAATGTAATGTCAGAGCCAAATGTATAAAATTCTGCTCTTTCATTAATATAGTACTTCAAACTGAAAGTAGTGCTGTTTCTGAGATAGTTTCCCTTTGATAATTAGTATTGTCTTGTGTATACCCACTGCTACAATTGAAAGTAAGTCAAGCATGACTGAAAGTTTGTCTCAATATTTAGATGGAACTGGATAGATCAGCTGATCCTCCTCCAGCACTTTGGGTTGCAACAACTAAATCCTCTGTGAATAAATGGGTAAGTGATGGATTTTACAGTCTGTGAATACAGTTGAGTAGTCATGGGATTTGCAGTCTTGATTTGGGAACTGCTGGGCTGTTGCTTTCAATTTGACTGAGATATGCACTGATCTATAAGCTCCCTTTAAAATAAATCATAAAATGCTAATATTGAAATTGTTCAAAAGGTATGAAGCTTTGAATTATTTTCTTTGCTATCTATTTATGATGCTCTTAGAAATATATTATATTTCTTGGAACTGGATAGTTAACATCTAAATAGCAATTGGCAACTGGCTGTTGGCACTCATAGATAAGAGAGTTTATAGATTATGAATGTGTCATTATTTTCTCTTTTTTTCTTTAGACTTTGAAGGGAATCCATAATTTTAGAGCATCAGGAGATTATGATAATGATTGTACCAATCCTATTCCACCCCTGTGTACACAGCCTGACCAAGTTATAAAAGGTAAACAGCTGTTTTGCAGAGGACCTTGTAAAATTTGTTATCTTTAGCACAAGTGATAGAGCTTGAAGATTGACTCAGTTTTTTAAAAATTTGATACTGTGATTTCAGCCAGAACAATGTGGTTATTGTCTATCCAGTGTTGGTTACGGTTAAAATCATGTTTAAACCTTGGTGACATCCAAGGTTTACACAAAAAAAGTGAAACCAAAGAACAGCATATGCCATGTTGTGCTATTTAATTTAATGTGATATTAGAAAAAAATGATGACAGTAGTAACCTTAATTCTTGTTTGTTTGCCAGGGGGTGCTAGTATTATTCAGTGCCACATTCTTAATGACAAGAGGCACATATTAACCAAAGACACAAATAATAATGTGGCATACTGGGATGTCTTGAAGGTAAGGATGTAATTTCAGATTTTCTACTGTTGGATGATTATTTTGTGCCACTTATATTTATATATATATTTATTTTTATATATATATGTATACACACACATTGTTAGTGTTTGAGATTTGTGGTAGAAAGGCAATCATCTTTGACTCAAGATATAATGCAAAGTTTGCCTTTTGAGAAAGGAGGGGGCATTTCTGAACTTTTTTATAGGTTTCCCTGGGGTGAGGCTGATCTCTGCATTCACCTGAAATTCAGACCCTTGAATTTTTTCCAGAAAATAATGTCTGTTCTGAGGGGGTTTGTTTCAAGGAGGGGTTATGTTTGCTGGTAAGTCAGGAGGGAAGGAATTGCAGGAAAATGAGCAGAAGGAAGTCTGGCTCCTGGCTAGTGTTGCCTGAGGAGACTTTGGTGTGGCATTTCTTTATGTTGCTTTACCCAGTGATTGGTCAGAGGAGAGAGGAAAGAGTGCAGAGAGAAGGGACTCAAATCCACATCAGTGAGATGGTCAGTAATTTCTTCTCTTGCAAAAGCCTGTTTAAATTCTAAATATTTTCTTCTTCTTGGACTATGCATTGCAGCAGCCAAGATCAGTAATGAGGTAAAGCATGCTCAGCCAACTTACTGAGTTATTGACTGAAGTAAAGAAGAAATTAAGTTGGAGATCATAGATTTGTACTAAAAATTATCTAGATTATCTTTGGAAAAGTTTTCTTTATTTTAGTATGTATTTAAGTATGCAGAGTTAGATCTCAGGACCAAAATTAAACGCTGCTGTTAATTTTTCCTTCCATTCTGGTGTTTTTTTCTTAGGTTGTGAGAAGTGTCACTTGATAGATGTTTAAATGCATATTCACTGTAGAGATGAGATTATTTGCCAGGTCAGATCTTTGCTTCCTGCACTCAAAAGCTGAAACTTTGAGGATGCTGGAAGAAGGGAGGGAGGTTTTCCTACCTATAGCTGCACCCTTCAGGCTTTACTTCCTGTGACTTCTCCTGGATTTTGTGGGAATAAATTTCAAGGTTGCAGTCCTTAGTGTTTGCCTAAAACAAGTATTTCAGAATGACTCTGCAAGTGGATAATAATAATTTTAACAGAATTACTTAAAGGACTTTAAAAGTATGAAGAAAAACCAGAAATAAAGCATCTCTACAGAAATTCACTCACTGCTGTTCCCATTGCAGTAGTGGAGCTGAATTTGTTGCTTGATGTGCAGGAAAATACCTAGATTTGATGGCCTACTGAAATACTGGTACTGATGGGGAGAAAAATGACAGAGGGTATTAGAAGACAGCAGTCTAGTCAGTGTAGGGAAAATATTTTCCAGTAATCTGAAGTAATATTTCCAGACCTCTCTACTGGTTTGATGCCACTACCTTGGAGATAAATGAAGAATAAAAATTACTTACCATATAAATTGTTTGGCTTTTTAAAAAGGATTTAACCTTTAACTTTTATGTTTTTGGACTGCAGTACTCAGGTAGAGATCATAAGTCACAATCATTCCAAGTGTATATAAAAATCAAGGAAAAGATTTGAGGTATTGATATGACTCAGTACTTGTACATTTCTTTTGAACAGGCATGTAAAGTTGAAGACCTTGGGAAAGTAGATTTTGAAGAAGAAATTAAGAAGAGATTTAAAATGGTTTACGTGCCAAACTGGTTCTCAGTGGACTTGAAAACTGGGGTGAGATAAAACTCCTAAATCTGTTGTTTTAATGTCATATTTCACTTTTTTCTATATATTGTTTGTTCAAGAAGGTTTTAGTTTGTTAGCTTTAGAAGAACATTCATTGCTTATCTGATGGATTAAATTTCTTTTCAAGTAAAACAGCAAATTTTATCTCTTCTTAATCTGAATAACAGACTTTTTATTAATTTTTTGCTTGTGGTCTAGACCACCAATACCAATTTTGAATTAATACATTTGGTAAACAAATGTATTTATTATTGTATTATAAATGTTAATATTAATACAGTATTAATAAAATTATTAATAAGTATTGTTTTAATACAGTTTTGGAAACACAGTGTGCTTTCATGCTTTCAGAAATTCTTTGGTTTGTATTCACAGCTAAGTAGGAGCAAAATTAAATTTATAGACTTATTTAATCCCAAACAACTTCTATATTCCTTGTGGTCTTTTGCCAACAGATGTTGACAATTACTTTGGATGAAAGTGACTGCTTTGCAGCCTGGGTTTCAGCAAAAGATGCTGGATTTAGCAGTCCCGATGGTTCTGATCCAAAGTGTAAGTTTTAACTAATGTTAGTGTTTTATTTTAGCAAAGAAATCAGAATAAATTCCAGTATATATACACACACACATATTCATATATATATATGAAGTATTCCAGTGCCATGTATGTCAGTATCTGGTTGGATTTGGGGGCTTATTTTCTTAATACTAAATTCTGTAAAATATTCTTCAAAGCAAGTATCTCCTTTTTTTCTGAAACAGTTATGTTCAGGGTTTACACTTAATTTTGTTTTAAACCTTCAAGATGCAAAAGGGAAAAAATAGTTATAACCTAATGTAAAGAATATTAAAGCATGTGAGTGATCCAACAGCAGGGATTCTAAAATCAGCTTTTCATGAAAGATTGTAACATGCAGCTCTCAGATTGTGACAAGCACATTTTTATTCATAAATAGTTTGCTTTGGGAACAGAACTGCTCAAACTCCTGGGGAATTTTCTGCTGTGGATCAAATGGACATTATTATATTGCCCATGGTTGTTGTGTGATTGAAGTTCTGCCTCACTGTGTTTTGGCAGTAAACCTTGGAGGGCTTCTGCTGCAAGCACTTCTGGAGTATTGGCCTAGAACACATATCAATCCAATGGATGAAGAAGAAAATGAGATAAACCATGGTTAGTATTTTAATATTTTCCTCTTTTAATTACTTGGCCACACATTGTTTGTTTATATATCTATTTCTTAGGTACATTTGTTGTCTTACACCTTTCTCTCTGTGTATTGTAGACTTCATGGTTTTTAGCACTTCTAAATTTGCTTTACACCAGCAAGTGTGCTGTACTTCCAAAAGTATCAGCAAAAATCTTTGGTCTGTCTGTAAAACAAGTAGGTGAATAAATGATTCTGAAGCTACAGAAACATGATGAAAAATATTGATAAAAAACACTTACTGGCAAACTGGGGCTTGGCTTGGAAAAGAAACACTAGATAATGACAGTAAATAGCAATGATTCAGTTATCCAACATTAGCCAGTATTCTCTTGACATAATTCCAGTTTTCTTCTAGGTATTGTGAACAAAATGTAATAAAAGCTTTATTGATAAAAATGCATTCAGTGTAATAATAAGTGGAGTAGGTCTATGGAAAACTCCTTTTAGTGGTGTTTAAGGTAATAATGCTAAGTTTAATCAGGCCTTAGATGAAAGCCATGTTAAATGTAAGGGAGAGGCTGAATTTGGCAAAATAAGAGACTCTAATTCCTGAGTTGGAAATCAATTCAACCAAGGTCAGAGTTGACTGAAAAGCCTCATCTTTGGTGATTAAGAAATTACTTTCTATAGATAGATGATGCAATTAAGAAAACTGTCCATTCAGCGTATCTTGCTGTTTTGTGACAAGACTGTGCCAAGAATTAGTTGCTTTCTTCTTTCAAAACTGGCCTCCATGGAGGGTTAGAGCACTGGGCAGACTCTCCTGGATCCCATTGCTGATTCTCAGACTGTTGTGGGTTGGCAGTTTACAGCTTAGAGCCAGGTGAGGTATGAGGAGTGTCACTCACAGGCTTTTGTGGTGTTGGGTTATTGATGCTGCACTGCTTATTCCTGTGTAGAGTTGTGGATTAGTGGAATGTTTGGAGTACTCACAACAGAATCAGTTTTCATTGCACTTCCACAGGAAAAAAATTAGGAGACTGGCACTGAGCCGTGACTTGAAGGTGAAGTGTACCTGTTGGACACTGGCATTTTTGTAGAGATACAAATTTAAGTAAACACGAAATACATGCAGTGTTGTTCCTGTCAATGTTCAGAGAAGGGTTATGAAAAAATCTTTTGAACTATGGGCTTTTTCAGTTGCTGCAACTTCAGTATCATGTTTACCCCTTCCAATATAGATTTTCTTTGCTTGTTACAATTTCTGACCTTCCTTTGGCTATGTGTGTTTCTGGTTAGTAATCAAGGAATGATTCATTTTATGAGTCTGTGCCATGTAAATTTCTTAGTGTTGCTTGATTTCAACATCTCTTCAAATGCAGTAACAAGATGCTACAATGTAATGGAGATGTTTTCTCCCAAGTGCAAGTCAGGCATCCAAATTCTACAGTGTTTCAAGATACGTACTGATTAGAAGCTGCACTGTTCAAGAGGTGTATAAATCATGCTGATTTTTCTTTAATCTTGTCCTATCCACTTGATATGGAATCAGGTTCTTCAGTCTTTGAAGACCATACTGCTGTAATTACCTATAATAAATTGAATTTATAACGCAGGAACTTTCAAGGCACTGTGAGTCTGAGCTTTCCTAATACCCTGTTTTGACACATGGCAAATGCAGGTAGAAGAGCAGTGCAAACAACCCTTCAGAGTTCTGTACTGTCACTCTAGAGGGAAGAACAGTCTTGTCTCAGCAGAGTCTCTTTAGTTGATTCTTTAATATTAGTATTTTCAGTGTGACAAAAGAAATGGGAAAACCTCATAATTGAGTTTTGGCTCCTGGGCTTTATTTTCCTTTTTTCACAGACTTTTGAAATAGGTCTTCCACAAACCTGTATTGATCTTGTTACTCTCTAGTGTTTCTTTTTATATACTTGCTGCATCTTGGAAATGGAGATTTTCTTGGTTTTCATGAGGCATATAATCTTATTAATTTACAAAATGTTTCTGCTGTAGGTGGAATGTGTGCCCAGTTTTAAGGCCTAGTGCAGTCTCACTGTTTTTTTACCTGTGTTTTTTTCCAACAGTGAATGGGGAACAAGAGAACAGAGTCCAGAAAGGAAATGGATACTTCCAAGTGCCACCACATACACCAGTTATTTTTGGTGAGGCTGGAGGACGCACTTTGTTCAGGTATAAAAACTCACAAATGTAAATTCAGAGGCTGGACAATCCCTTTCTTAGTGCAAGCAGGAGCATTACCAAAAATGTTCTTTGGATCTATTTTTTATATTTAAGACATGCCCTTGACAGGCAAAATTAGCAGCTGATGATGATTTGGCATTGTCCAACTGAGCGTGTGAGTGAACATCAGCAAGGTGTGGGGTTTTAGAGCAGGAAGAGTTCTGCGTACTCCTTAGTGTGAGATTTTGGGTGTCCTCTTCCTGCAAACTGATAAATTAAACTGTATTTTAGAATGAAACTGTGCTACTTTAGATTCTTGTGTGTTTTGTTAGTCTCTGAGCATTAATTACTCAGGAGCTGCTACTCACTAGAGAGTTGGCTTCTGCTCCCCAAATTAGTTGATGATACAGTAGAAGTTTGTAATCTCTGGCAGGGAGCACAGGTTCTGTGTTGCAGTGTGTACTCATTACCCTTCTATTTCTTCTCATTCTACATTGTACTACCTGAGATATGTTATACATTAGAGACAGTTTAATAGTGAATAGTGCTGCAAAGCAAATGCTGAGCTTGCAAACACTGTGGATTGTTTGATATTTACTGACATAGTGGATTTTAAATGTAAGGAGTGGGGCATGTTTGATTTGTTGGTTTTGTTTCCCAGGCTGAACAGGCCCCAAAATGATGTAAGTTTTGGTCAGTAAAACAGGGAAACCATTTTCAGTTTGGAAAACTGACTTCTTTTCCTGCAGTATCAATGTATTTGTATTGTACCTGGGGTTTAATATTTGCCTGCATTCTTTTCTGGTGGATCTTCCCTCTTAGGCAGCTGCTCCTCATGAGAACACTGGAAAGACCCCAATGGAGGGAGCAAGCAGTGTTTATGGGACCTAAAAAGGTGGCTTGCAGAACTCTGACATAATACCCCCATTTCTAAAATGAAATGTGGCTTTTTTGTATCATTGCATGTGCACATATCCTGAAATTGGTTTTAATCTTTCCTTTTAGTGAGGGTTTAGCAGATGCTTTACATGCAAAGCTCATTTTTCCCAAGGAGGAGAGAATTGCTTTATGCCAGGTGCCTTTCCCCTTCTCCTGACAGTTCCGTACTTCAACATAGACATAACACAATCAGAGCAAAGTACTTTAATACATTTTCTGTGTCATAGCCATAGTCTCCTGAGATCCTACTCCCTGTTTCTGCTCTGGGATCTCTCTTCCTACAGCTCCTTCTGGTCTTTACAGAAAATAAGTAATCTCTTCCCCAGTAAATTGACAATCCTAACAGAGTTCAGGCTCCCTGCCCATTAAAAGGGCAGAAGGTCTCCTGAAAGCTTTTTAATGCAAATGACAATAATTGTTGTTACAATAAAGGTTTGTTTCTGTGTGTCTCAGGTTGTTATGTCGGGATTCAGGAGGTGAAACTGAATCCATGCTTCTTAATGAAACAGTGCCACAATGGGTAATTGACATCACTGTGGATGTAAGTCTGGCTTTTCTTAGTTATTTTAAGGTTACAATTAATTTTGCAGTATCTGAGATGGCATTTTACATTTTTACTGTGTTTGTATTTAAAATAAGTGGTCTCAAGGTCTGTAATCAAGACCCTTCAGGATGCATCATTTTTTGATGTGTCCAGTTAAAGTACTTGTGCTCAATTTCTTTTGACAGACTATCTTAGATAAAGAATTCAAAGTCCTGTGCATAATTGCATCCTTTTCAAGTGAGGAGCTCAGGAACAGAGAATACACTTCATATTGCTGCTGTCTTTTGATACTATCTAATTGCCTTTGAAATAAATGATAATTTATATTCAAAAGCTAGATGATCTGTGCATCATCTAAATTGAAGTGTCTCAGGAGTATGAGTAATTTTGAAGTTGGCTGTGGTGGGGATGTTGATTAGGAATCTCTCATGAGTTTTGATAATTAGGAGCTGAATATACTTCACATAGCAGCTGCTGCAAATAGGAGCTGATAATGGTTCATCCTAAATTAACACTTCTGAAACTTGTTTCCTTCTAGAAAAATATGCCCAAGTTCAATAAGATTCCCTTCTACCTCCAACCACATTCATCATCAGGGGCAAAAACTCTAAAAAAGTAAGTAATGCAAATATGACTGTTAACATTAAATATCCAAATAGCAGAAAAAATCTGCAAGCTCAAGAAAATAAAAACCCCAAACCAATTCACTGATTTCCCAGAGAATTGTTTTGTGCTTGATGATTTTTGTAGAAGTTCTCAGTCATTTAGCAACATTGCTTTAAAGCACTAAGTTATTTCAGAATATTTAAAAGAGCTGTGGATTTGGGTTCAACAGGCAGTTGTTTAAGTTTATGCTAAGAAATGTCTAAGCACTGAAATGGGATTTTGTTTTTTGTGCCATTTAATCATAAAACAGATGAATTTATAGATTGTTACTCTGTTCAGAACCACAGCTTTGTTTCCTGTTGCTAACAGAGATGAATAATTGCTTTTTGAAATGAAAAGGGACAAAAACTGCCAGTAGGGAATGCAAACCAGTTTTCCAGTCATATGAGCTGTAACTGGGAACTGGTTGGTTAAAAAGCAATGCAGATTTTTATCTGATCTTTTGAATATCTCAATGACTTTTGAGTTTTTTGCTGTGTGGCTCTTTGGATAAATTATTACAATCATGGTATTCTGGATGATCCTGATAATTTACTACTAGACAATGTAAACATGATCTCTATGCAGTTGCAGTTTGCTACAGCTAAGGAAGATGGTGTGAAGATAAGAAATACAGTTTATTTCTCAAGTTTTCTCCTGACAAACTTCTCTAACTCCTACAGAGACCGACTGTCAGCCAGTGACATGCTTCAGGTGAGAAAAGTGATGGAACACGTGTATGAGAAAATCATCAACTTGGATAATGAGTCTCAGACAACGAGCTCCTCCAACAATGAGAAAGCAGGAGAACAAGAAAAGGAGGAGGACATTGCTGTGCTAGCTGAGGAGAAGATTGAACTTCTGTGCCAGGACCAGGTAAGCTCCCTGTGATCAAGCTCTAGCAGTGAATTGGTTGTGAATTTTTGAGTTCTGCTATAGATGCTATAGATTATCTGTTACCTTTACAACGAAGTAAATGTTTTGATGTTATGTTAACTCAGTGCTGACACAAGTTTGACAGTTGCAGGCAGGCAGATTTTTCACAATAAACCTGTTCAGTTTGGTCTTACAGGGTTACTTAATTATAGTCAACAAATGGGCCTAATACAATTCCATAGAGTTGTATTTTTAGCATTTGTGGAATGTTTTGAATTCTGTTTTTTTGGCAGTTTTCAAAATTGGTCCAAAACCACTAATTGCCTAATAAGTTTAATGGAGATTAGGTACTGAGGAGATGGTTGTAATCTGAAGTTACATATTACTTTGCTAAAATCTTTCAGTAATGCATCAGGCTCAGTCACTAATTGAAAAATCTGAGCCTTTGCATGGTATCAGTTTTCACAATCCTGTGGGTGAACTGGACTGTTTGGTTTGGGTGTTTTTTTAATTTCTGCCAGCCTAGCAGACTTATGGAATAAAAGCTGCCTTTGTTGTGTGTAGGTTTTGGACCCCAACATGGACCTTCGGACTGTAAAACACTTCATCTGGAAGAGTGGCGGGGACCTGACGCTTCACTACCGCCAGAAATCCACGTGAGGGCCGCCGCACCCGAGCGGTCACGAGCTACCTGACCTTGCTGTGCTGGTTCCA